>NC_090937.1:229121148-229296148 GCF_040938575.1 Ambystoma mexicanum | reverse complement strand
ATCACTACCGCCACACCCAGTGCCCACTACCCACACTCTGCTTCCTTTGGTACTTTTTGTATAAATGAACAAGCCATAGTCCGAGTCCGAAGCACCTTGTGTCTGTTATTGTTTTTCAGAAATCGTAGCCCTGGCTCCACTGGAGACTCGTTCAGATTGGGCACAACTAAAGGGCAAATGAGCCTTTCAGTTGCCATTTGTGCCACTAGTTATGCAGATGGCCTGGTGTGGTGAAGGCAGTACTGGATTTAACCCAGTGGAGGCCCCAAGGCAGTCCAAATGTCACCAGGAGGATAGCTCAGGGGCAACGTGCTCACCATGGAAGCAAGACAACACGGAGCACCACAGGTTCGATCCCTGGGTCCGCACTTGGAAGCCTCTGGATATTAAAGTATTATAAATAACCTATCATATCATGTCATACCTCCCCTCACAAATGATTTCCTAACTCTGTTTTACACAGCTTTATTTTGATCCATTGTTGTAGGGCCCTTAAAAGGAGTGGGGCCCATAGGCCGGTGCCTACTTGTCCTAATGGATAATCCGGCACTGGGTGAAGGGCCTTCCATGACATACTGCGGAGAAAAGAGTTCAACGTCTTTTTCCCTGACTCTGGTGGGCACTGTAGGCAGAAAAAGTGGCACAGGAAGTGGAAACGTGGGGGTGAACATCGTTGGCGAGTGGTCAGGGTTTTTGGAGTAGGGTGTGGTGCAGATGTGAGCAACATGTTCATGGAGACGCAGGAAGGACAGGACGAGCTGGTGAGAGTCAGCCCGTGTCAATCGTGGAGCCCCTGAGGAGCAGCGACGATGCGAGGAGAACTCAAACCAGACACCAGGAAGAAGAGACAACGCAAGCAAGAGGTGGGAGTGAGAGTCGGAGCAGTGACACCAGATGCTGAGAACCACTGGATGCTGCCTGAACGAGAAGATGGGTGAAGGAGAGCATACCAAGATAGGCAGAGAGGGTGGTGGCTGGAACAGAGATGTTGGCGAGGTTGGATACCATAGAGTCGAAAGAGAAGAAGGGCGAAATCCATGTGAACGTGGGAAGGTGTCTGAGGCCAAAGCCCAACAGAAAACATCTTGGAGCATGACAACATAAGGATAAACCTTGGGTGCTGAGACGAGGTCAAAGTTCGTGGATTGGATTGAGAAATCCCATGTTAAGAGAAATGCTGCTTCCTAGAACTGCAGGTGAGATTTGAAAGTGCACATTAAGAAAGTGCTTGTTAACAGAAACACAATACGCTGGAACTTGAGGTCAGAGTTCCTAAAGTGCTTTGAGAAACTGTAGCTAAGAAGAAACTGCATGCTGAGACATGAGGTTGGAGTTGTTAGGTTACATTAAGACAATAAACATTCAGAGAAACATTGCATGCTTACACCTGAGCTCGGAGTTTCTAAAGCACATTCAGAAAGTGAACATTGACAAAAACACTGCATTCTGAACATGAGGTCAGAGATCTTAGATTGAATTCTGACAGAGTTCTGAGTTTGAGGTCAGAGTACCCAGAATTTCTTAATAACGTGTACACTAGCAGAAACAATGCATGCTGGAACTTAAGCTAGAGGTTATGGGAGCACATGGAGAAAGTGAACAATATGAGAAGAGCATGCTGGAACTTTAAGTAACAGTTCCTAGTGCAACTTGAAAATTAGAAGATAAGGAGAAATGGTGCATGTTTGAACTTGAAGTCAGATTCCAAGAGTCTTTTGAGTAAGGGATCATTAAAGAACCTCTGCATGTTGAAGCTTGGAGTCAAACTTCTTGGATCACATTGGGAAAGTGAATCTAAAGAGGAGTGCTGCATGCAGGAGCTGGTGTCAGCATTCCTTATGCTATGAAAGTGAGGCATAAGAGAACCACTGTGTCCCGCAGCTGGGATGCAAAGTTCCTGAAAGTGGGAAAGTGAGTCTAAAGAGGAGTGCTGCATGCAGGAGCTGGTGTCAGCATTCCTTATGCTACGGAAGTGAGGCGTAAAAGAACCACTGTGTGCCAGAGATGGGCGGCAAAGTTCCTGAAAGTGGGAAAGTGAGTCTAAAGAGGAGTGCTGCATGCAGGAGCTGGTGTCAGCATTCTTATGCTACGGAAGTGAGGCATAAGAGAACCACTGTGTGCCAGAGCTGGGCGGCAAAGTTCCTGAAAGTGGGAAAGTGAGTCTAAAGAGGAGTGCTGCATGCAGGAACTGGTGTCAGCATTCCTTATGCTACGGAAGTGAGGCATAAGAGAACCACTGTGTCCGGCGCTGGGCGGCAAAGTGACTGAAAGTGGAAAAGTGAGTCTAAAGAGGAGTGCTGCATGCAGGAACTGGTGTCAGCATTCCTTATGCTACGGAAGTGAGGCATAAGAGAACCACTGTGTGCCAGAGCTGGGCGGCAAAGTTCCTGAAAGTGGGAAAGTGAGTCTAAAGAGGAGTGCTGCATGCAGGAGCTGGTGTCAGCATTCCTTATGTTACGGAAGTAAGGCATAAGAGAACCACTGTGTGCCAGAGCTGGGCGGCAAAGTGACTGAAAGTGGGAAAGTGAGTCTAAAGAGGAGTGCTGCATGCAGGAACTGGTGTCAGCATTCCTTATGCTACGGAAGTGAGGCATAAGAGAACCACTGTGTCCGGCGCTGGGCGGCAAAGTGACTGAAAGTGGAAAAGTGAGTCTAAAGAGGAGTGCTGCATGCAGGAGCTGGTGTCAGCATTCCTTATGCTACGGAAGTAAGGCATAAGAGAACCACTGTGTCCGGCGCTGGGCGGCAAAGTGACTGAAAGTGGAAAAGTGAGTCTAAAGAGGAGTGCTGCATGCAGGAGCTGGTGTCAGCATTCCTTATGCTACGGAAGTGAGGCGTAAAAGAACCACTGTGTGCCAGAGCTGGGCGGCAAAGTTCCTGAAAGTGGGAAAGTGAGTCTAAAGAGGAGTGCTGCATGCAGGAACTGGTGTCAGCATTCCTTATGCTACGGAAGTGAGGCATAAGAGAACCACTGCGTCCGGCGCTGGGCGGCAAAGTGACTGAAAGTGGAAAAGTGAGTCTAAAGAGGAGTGCTGCATGCAGGAACTGGTGTCAGCATTCCTTATGCTACGGAAGTGAGGCATAAGAGAACCACTGTGTGCCAGAGCTAGGCGACAAAGTTCCTGAAAGTGGGAAAGTGAGTCTAAAGAGGAGTGCTGCATGCAGGAGCTGGTGTCAGCATTCCTTATGCTACAGAAGTGAGGCATAAGAGAACCACTGTGTGCCAGAGCTGGGCGACAAAGTTCCAGAAAGTGGGAAAGTGAGTCTAAAGAGGAGTGCTGCATGCAGGAGCTGGTGTCAGCATTTCTTATGCTACGGAAGTAAGGCATAAGAGAACCACTGTGTGCCAGAGCTGGGCGGCAAAGTTCCTAGGACACAATGTGAATGTGAGCATCGATAGAATGGCCGTATCCTGGAACCTGGAGTCAGAGTTCCTACCGCATGATGAGGAAGATGGCAAAAACAGCATCGCTTAATAATGGACCTGAAGTAACACTGGGAAAGTGAACCCACAGAAAACCACGCCATGCCGAGATCTGGAGTTCCATTTAGTAGAGCACAATGAGAACGTGACCACAAACAGAACGGCTGCATGTGGGCACTGGGTGTCAATCTCCTAAGTACCCTTTCAGAGAGTGGCATTAAAGAAGAACGTGGCCTGCTGGAACTTAAAGTCACAGGCCACAGAGGGCATTGGGAAAAGAACTAAAGGCTAACCTTTAAACACTGGGATTGAAGACAAGGGTTCCAAAAGACATCCAGAAAGAAAACTCTTTTGACATCCCTAAGTTCAGAAATAGAGTCCCAGATAATGAAGTCATCCCTGAATTCCATGTTTGGGCTTAGGCCATTATATTACATTGGCGAAGCAGTGTCATTCCAGATTTGCACAGGCCTGCGAAAGTACAGTGATCATCTGCAGACCTGTAGGCCGCCCTTGGGATATTGCCCCTCCCCCCTCCTTCGCTACACTGAGCTATCCATGCTAGAGTAGCAAAACTTGGGCTGCCCAGCTTCTCCCTGGCAAATATTGAGAAGGCGTCAAGAGAGGATTGAAACATGCCCTCGTTCTTTCAGGCGAAGTGTGCCACTCTCTGCAATTTTACAGATTGTAACTGCGTCTTCCTGTGAGCTCTTTCTATGTAAATGCCCATATGTGGGCCCTTTCACTTCATAATTGGGGATAAGGAAGGGCAGTTACTCTCGCCAGTTGTGCAACGTCATGTCTGCATGTGCGCAACTTTGATCTCCTTGGAGCATAGTAACGCCAGTATATTTCTCAATCTGGATGTGCAAGGCTGTAGCTAACTTCACAGGTGGTCTCCACAGATGGCAGCAATGCATGGCAGCGGGCAGCGTTTACCAGCTGCCACTACTCTGCTCTGCTCCAATACTCTACGCTACGGTGGCTGTTGGTCTGGCTGCTCGTGGCTTTGCAATACTAACGCAGGTAGGTGACTTCCAGGAGTCAGGGCCGGCCTTAGAAGCTGCGGTGCCCCGGGCAACAAATCAAAAATGTGGCGCCCCTCGCCCCGTGTGCTCCATGTCAAGTGGCATGGGGTGTGGAGGGAGCACCACATTTTTCAATAGGCACGGCAGGCACCCTATTGTTATTAGATGCGCTCCGCTCAGAATAGGGCACCTGCCGTGTCTTCTCCCACATTGCCAGCTCGGGGAAGACCTTGAAAGACTCCCTCGAGGTGTCATGGCGGGGGTCTAATGGCAGGGCCCCCCGGCGGCTGCCCAGCCCCAAGGCCGGCTCTTCCAGTAGTTACACACTAACCTTTTCATTGTGTGCTCTGGTAACCATCTCTCATCGTCCAGCTCCCTTCTGTGTCCTACACCAAGGTTCTTGCACGCATAAATGGTCTGTTGTCAAACAGCACGACCGTGTTGCAGACTGCGTCTGTGCAATGCCTATCCACTGGACGGTAAGGAGACCCAGGGTTGGTGGCAGTTTGTGCCTTGACAACTGGTCTTCATGTCCGGCATGAAGTGGACCTTTCTCCTCATAAATGCGTAGGATGCCTTTCTGCACAAAATGGCTCCTGCCGCATACGCCGCATTGTTTTCTTGGTGGAGACATATGGCTTGAGGCCCACTACCAAGGTTTAACACAGTTCTCAATATAGTAGAGCTACTGTAGCGTATTTCTGACCTCCTCCAATTCCCTCTGTACTCCGGCCTGAACACTTTGAGGTGCTGTGAGTGCAGGGACTCCTATTGTCTTATTCCATTGCTTCTCAGACTGGGAGGGGCTTTACTCGTTGCTCAACACTTTCAGGAATGATGGCACAAGTGAGTCGCTGCTCGGCGGAGGCTGTTTTTCGAGAAACCCCCCGTGGTTGTTCTTGGCAATCCTTTGCATGGTTTATATGTGGATGTAGGCTTGATGTGTCCATGATGGTTCCATGCTTCCTGCGGTACACATAACTGGTTATGATTGCTTTCCAAACACCCAGTTTCTGCTGGAAGCCGTTCTAAGTTGGGCTCAGAGGATAGCTGAGCCCTAACGCATTTTTCTTGGAAGCAAGACAACGCAGAGCGACACAAGTCTGGATTCTGGTCCTGTGCTTACGGACAGGTCCCTGCTATTAAGCGCGTTATAAAAGATTAATTAATTAAGCTCACATATACTTTGTTTATTGAGCTTGCGTAAGTTCAGAATTCTACCCATCGAAATGCTTTTATGGTGCTAATGGCACACTGTGCGTGTTCTGTGATGGCAGCTGGGCAGCTTCGACACAGTATGCCTTGTTGCATTAGTAATGGTTAGTCTCTGTCTGAAACTCGGTGTGTACATGAGCACGCTCCTCCTGCTGAATGGCTGACTGGCTGGCATCTGACGGTGTTCCCTGTTTCTTGGTCTCAGCGGTTTTAAACAGGGCAAGCAGCTTTTCCCTATGTGGGAGGGAGACAAGACTCAAAATGTAGCTCACACTCTTACACATCGTATGTAACCGGGAGATGCAAAAAGACGAATTCTTCCATGGAAAGCATTGGGGCATTCTGCATTTTTTTAATGTGGTAATGTAGCTTCTGACCTGCTAGTAGCATGTTTTCTGAGGCTCCAGCGACTTCCCTCCTGCCCCAGATAAAGCAGCTAAGACTTCCCTACCACCAGACTAGATCTGCACTCGTGCACATGTTGGCCAGCAGCTCTGAGGCTTCAACTGCACATTTGAAAATCCAAATAAGACAGGGGCGGGACAAGACTACACAGAGGGAATACAAGGTATCAGACACACAGACACTAGTCATTTACAGTTCATCCTGTGCTGTGAAAGACACTGAAATTGACATAAGGGATCCTCGATTCCCCTCTGTGAAATGATGCTGAGTTTTTCAGACCCCTCCGATCTTATAAATGAAACTCTCTTTTAAGACCATCCGTGGAGTAACTTTGCTGAAAATGTTGGGGGGCGGAGGGGACATGACATCTGAGAAAAGGTGCCCCAGCCAAATGAATGGGGACAAAATGTTGTGCCATGAAAGTTGGGGTGGGGGACAAACACCCGTGTCCCCCCTAAAATGACGCCCATGATTAGACCACTTCTCAGTCACTTATTACCTCCCATCAATATGCAGGATTAAGGTTTCATAGCTCTTTGTGAATGTAGCCCAACCTGAAGCCGGGCTGATACATTTCATGCCCGGAAGATAACGTTCAGACTCAATGGTGGCAGAGTGTGAGGCTTTAAGTTCCTTGGAAAGGATAGAAGGAGCATTGTCATAAAAAATGCAGACGTGGGCGGGGCACGATTTTTCCTGGATCGCTGAACCTATGTTTTGGACTTTATGCATTAAGGATCAGATGTTGATATCTATCACGAGCACCTTTTGATCCGAATGATCCGATCACTAAACTCATTTATTTATCTATTTGGATTTATAAAGCGCCCAGAGGCCCAGAGGCATTGATGTTGTGAAAGCAGCGGGTCTTCAACCTGGAAGCATTTCTGGGGCAAATGCAGATTTTCTTCACAGGCGTTTTCCACTTGCAATTGATTGCCAAAAGTGCATAAATCACTCACTAATCCTCAGAGCAGGCAATAGTTTATTAGAACTCATTGGTTGCTACATTGTTTTTTTTTCTTCAAAAACTATTAACATATGAACACCATGTTTGGGGCTCCACAGAAATTATCCACATATTGGAAAGTCGGATTAATTACAATAGACAAACAGTGTTTGCGACAGCAGGCGTTTGTAGTCTGTAAACATATATATATATATTCCACCTGGGAGCAGTGAGGAAATTCAACTATTAAGAATCCAAGAGATGCTCATCATTAGTGCTTGATCACTTTCCCGACTTTGGCGTTATAAGACAACTATTTCTGTTACAACACAGCTTTGAGGTTTGAGGAGTGGGGAAGGATT
The DNA here is from genome assembly GCF_040938575.1 of Ambystoma mexicanum. Classification (NCBI taxonomy): domain Eukaryota; kingdom Metazoa; phylum Chordata; class Amphibia; order Caudata; family Ambystomatidae; genus Ambystoma; species Ambystoma mexicanum. The sequence goes on along the minus strand of NC_090937.1, from coordinate 229,288,765 downwards.
TGTTCTAATTTTGGTCATATTTTTATGAAAGATTTTCAAGAGAAATTCGTTTTCAATTATGAAGCTGAGAAAATTGCCGGCATTCAATGGGCATGTTACAGTGAATATGTTTTTATTAAATGGCAGTCAGATATCCCCTCACTTGGGACTGATTTTTGGAATTTTCTGCGCTAATCAGCACACAAAAGTCTGTTCACCGATTCATGGAACCCACTTTGCATGAATTTCCGGGTCCTGGCGTGTACTTCGCGCAGGCCTGCCCCGTCTCTGTGTGCAGCCGAGCGATTTGCACGAGACCCCATGCAAAGTGCGGGAGGGGCCTACACAATGAAGTAAACAGGGGGCGGAACATGCACATTCCCCATTTCCCACACAGAATGAGAAGAACAAGGTATTACATAGGTGTGTCGAGGGACGGCCTGCGCAAGGACATCATACGTCCAGCATTGCACAAAACCAAGTGTATTCATGGATCTGACCGCACAATGTCACATTGGGGAAATTAGCATGCAAAGCTCGCAATCTCAACCCCACATGAAGGCATGCTCAAAGCCCCAATCACGTAGAAATCAATGCGCAAAGGTAAGGGCCGATCAGGAATATAGGGGTGTGTGCACGCAGTTGGGCTGCCAATTGCAGTTTGGGATGCGCGTATGCAGATTAGTAGGGTGCAGCCATAGTTTATGTGGGTTCACACGCCGATTTACTGGAGGCCGACTTGAATTACGAGTCATGCAATGCATTTTGTCAGGGTACCATAATGGGTTTCGGGGACTCTGCGCAGTGTCACCGGGGTGCTGCCTTCATTACGGGGAGATGGCACATAGTATTGGTGGGATGCATGACTTTGCGGATGAGGAGAGCGCATAAGTTAGCATATGTGGTTAGATCTGCTTTGCGTGGGCGCATGTCATGGGAATTCCGGCCGATACTTGCGCCTAGGGTTACTTTGTGGGTCAAAATCCATGAATACACGGATCATGCATAACATGCTTTTGCAGGGTCTATGCGTATTTTATATAATTGGGCCCTTAATCTTTTTTTACTAACCTAAATACAGGACAATCTTCCTTTAATACAGGACAATATTCCTTTAATTTCACCCCAACTAAAGGTCCAAAATGTGTTGCCTTTTTAACAGACTAAGGTTGGTATCACTCAAAAACGACCAAATTTATTTTGCACAGCAAACAATGTTAGGAGGCAGGCTAGCGGTTTCTTTGTGCGATCGCTATTGGATTGTGTGCGCTGTTTACCACTCTTAAAACCTAAAAGAAAGGTTGGCAGCAAGTAATATTCTTCCCTCAAGCTTCCCACAGAGCTTGTAGCAAGTAAACAGAAACGATTGTAGTTCGGGAGGATATCTTGCGCTCACACCATACACTTGATCTAAGTTTTAAATTTTTTACAAGTCCAACATCATTATTCATAAAGTCACTCCAAGTGTTCCTTCAATATGAGTTCTAGGCTCCAAAATTCAAAAATCACTGTGATTTTTGAATTTTGGAGCCTAGAACTCACAATTATAAGACTACGGGAATTTCCAATACTCATTTGACTCAATAGACTCATCCGTACAGGATTGGAACTCTGAATTTTCAACATAAGATCAAGTGTGATCTTTTGACATTGAGAACTCAAATTTAAGAGATGTAGGGACTGTATGTGTGGATGGGGCCGTGTGTGTGTCAGGTCAATGTGTGTGTGGGGCTGGGAGGACATGTGTGGTGAGCAATATGGTGGAGCACTGTGTGGGGTCAGTATGCTTGGGGCAGTGTTTGGGGGAGAGCAGTGTTGTCTTGTAAGAGCAGTGTTTGTGTTAGTGGCCAGTTGGTGCATGTGTGTTTGTGCAGTGGATGGGTGAGTGCATAGGTATGGGCAGTGGGTGTGTGCCTTGAGAACGACCGGTGTTCGAAACACGTGTCGGCTGTGTTTTTCCTCTAGAAGAATTAAAAACATTCATATTGAAGGAACACTTGGAATTTTAGGAGGCAGATGAATATGTCATCTGTAGCTTCTGCCCCTCCCTCAGCCCACTAACGCACAGGTGAGAAATGTTACTCACTGAGGTAACCGTACCGCCCTTAACCCTGGCAGGTACAGCAGGGCATAAAGACAATTTAGGCTGAAGATGGCAAAAGCAGTCAAACTACTGTTGTAACAATTACAAGTGCATGCATTAGACACGAAGCAGATGTGCACTCAACATGAAGAACATATACACTAGGCAAAATATGCATTTATACATGAAGAATATTAACATATCTTTCACAAGACATGAAGAATACTAACATGCCTAATGTATAAGGTGAATGCAAAATAAACAATAGGCGTATATAGCTCACTAACATAGTAACAAGAGTGTAATTGGGCAGCCATCTTCTTTAAACTGTAAGCCATCACATGCTTTTAGTTAAGTGAAAGGCTGCAAGACTTTGAGAGAGCTCAGAACGCGGAATCCACAAAACTACCTATCCATGCAGAGCTCAGACAGGAGTTGCCAACGAGGTACAAGGTGGCAAGAAAGTAAGGGTCGGAGCAGAAGATCAAAGGAACAAAATAGTAATTCCTAGGATGTCGGACGGATACTCCCAGATTAATTAAAGGTTATAAGAACACAACCAGACTTTGTAGGTCAGGTGCAGTAACACGGCAAGCCAAAAGACTTGATGAACAATAACTCAAGAGTGTCCCCAGTGGCAACAGAAAACACAGCACACATATTAGTAGTAGCTGAAATCCCAGTAAATAGAAGATAATTCAATTTCATACACAGCCCTATTACTCATGACCCCCAATTGAAGAACACTGTGTATTCATTAGAAACGAACACAGATAGGACACCTGCCGAACTCCCTACACATACACAGACACAAAGTGCCACACAAGGTCAAATACAAAGAGATGGCCTGGTTTCATGGTCTAGGAATGAGGGATGGTAACTTCTTTAATGAACAGTCCATGGGCCTCTCTCCCTCTACCCCTTGTCTGGCTCATGTCTTGATGACCTGTCAATTTTCCACGGTTGGTTAGCAAAGAGTCAAACAATCAAAACCCTCAGTGAAATACCACTCATGAAGTAAAGTGCCATCCAATTACCTGTTGCAGAGATGGCATAGTTTAACCTTTATCAATATAGGGGTTGCCTCAGGAGGAGCCATGAGACAAGTATAACCCAATTAAATGTTTGAACCATATAGAATGTATAAGTAGCCACCACCACTAACCAATCCCCATTCCCCTAGGTTTTTGTAAACTGATAACATGTGATGATGTCATTTATGATGAGGTTGACCTACTTAAATCGTTATTTGTAATGGACATGCAGAGAGAAAACATATTGTAATGCTTGTATGCTGTCCCTGCTTTATTTGGATGATAATAAAGCTTGATTTTGTTTTGCACTTTGTCTACTTCGTCTTTGAGTCCGGTCTGTAATCACACCAAGTTCTCTGGGTAATTTAGGACTTTCCTTGTCTGTTTTAACACCACAGACTGCCACTTTTTGATGTTAGCCAATCCCTGTCATCCTCAATCTGTGATCATCATGCTAACATTTTCCCAACTTCTGATAAAAGGATAATTTCTGACAAGCCTTCTTTTGAAAAAACTTTACCAATTACAATGATTGATGGTGTTCTGAAGAGTCATTGATAACAGCTTATAATCAGGTACAATCAATAATTCTTGATCAAGTTGTTTTCCAGGAAAATGGCATTGGATGCTTCTACTTCCATTATGTGTTTGTTGGTGTATGACTAATCAATTTAGCAAGCCAAGTCCATTGTCAGAAAATGTAGGACCATTTTGAGGAGTGGTCCTGGAGACTTGTGAGGAGAAACAACTTGTAGTTAGTTGGCATCACAAACAAACTCACACATTCCATAAATACTGACAGTCTGCTCCAAATCCATTAGTATCTGGTTTACACAAGTAATCTCAATTGCACCCCAAACAAAGCAATATTAAATAGGAAAACCAAATGGGAATCTTATACATTTTGAGTCCACCAATGTTTGCCTTGAAATGGTTACTGAATCTTCCAGACAGGCTGATGGGAGTGAAGATATTAAGGGTCAAGAATATGCAACCATTTCTGATCCAGCGCAAGTGGGAACTTACCAACGTCTCTAATGCAGCTGTTATAACTAAGTGACTAAACCTAACTATGTCACTGGGGAGCAAATATCTGATGAGAATAGTGCTTCTCTTGTTGAGTTTGAGGTTTGTTTGAAAAGCCCCTCTGGCAAATGATTAGTTGGATAGACCATCCGGATAACTAAGGTTCATTTAACATTGTTTGGTTGTTAGTAATAAGTTCAAGGCTCGGCACTTAGCCCTCTATTGTTTAATCTCCATATAAGGTGATTGGCTAGTCTCAGATCTTTTGGGGTTTTGTTATATATCTATGTCGGTGATACTCGGTTGAATTACACTTAGGTCATCCAGATGAGTCTCTGGCTGCTTGCTTTAGAGATTCCCGGGAGCAGGTGAGCTGTTGGATGACTATGCATCATCTGATGTTTAATATCTAAAAAAAGTAAAGTCCTGCTTGGGGCCATCCACCCCCCCCGCCCCCCGTTGATAAATTCTCCCACATAATAATACAGCAAGCTTTCCTTTTTTGATATGTGGTCTAGCGAGTTCTGGCCAGATTCCCTTGGAGCTTGCCTTATTCCATCACAGAAAGTGAGGGACTTGGAGGTCTTGCAAGACCCCATACTCTCTCTTGATTACCACATGTTGACAGTCTCCAGAATCTGCGGTTTTCATTTATGTCCTCTAAAAAGACTCTTGGAGAATGTATCTTCCCCTCAGAAAATCCAGCTAGTGCATTTTACTAAGGTTTGCCCACATTTGCCATATGTAAATTGCAAATGTCCCCAGACATTACACCTCTATTTTGCCATATCAGCCTATTTCACTTTAGCCCATTGCCTGTCTCCTCAACTTGGACATGCAGCGCAGTCTTGTCACCCCATATTCCACCTACACCATCACAATTCAGTATATTGTCTATCTTCTTGGATTCCAGATCTTCCAAAGTCCATGGCCCTTTTTGCAAACTCCCTCAGGTTTCACCTCCTCCAGCTCTGACTCAAATGTTGACATCACTGTAAAATAATACTTCTGGTTCACTTCCAGGAATACCGTATTATCTGCTATTTTGCCCTGTAGTGTTATACCACTGGTCTCTATACCATGCTTCACTGGCGCTTTGATGGATCTGAAAGACCGCGGTTAGAGGGGGAGAGAGAGAGAGAGAGCGAGAGAGAGAGAGAGAGAAACAGAGAGAGAGAGAGAGAGAGAATGTCAGATAGCTTTGCTGTTGTGTTGATGTCTGCATTTTCAGAAGTATCTGGGTAACGTGTGTGTTTCTGTTTCTGCATGTTTTTCATCAAAAACATTATCTCACTCTACATTACCTCTACACACTCTAGTTCTTTAACACACACTGTAATAGGTATTATACACCAGTAAATGGAACTTCTGTGCAACGCTTCTTTTTGAATTCTCATTGCAGCATTGACCATCTTTTATATTATAACACTGTGGATTTGGCGGACTTTCTTCAGGGCTTTGTTTACTTGATCAGAATGACCAGACTCATAATTCTAAGTGGAAAATGATACAAGGAAATAAATTATGTTAGACCTTAGAGCAGTGGTATTCAAACTGTGGGTCGCGACCCCCTAGGGGTCCGCGGGTGCATCCCAGTGGGGCCCTGAGCTCAGCATGAAAAAAGATTTTTATTTTTTTATTTTTTTTTTAGATTGGAAGAAATGGGCAGGGGTGGCCCACATGGGCGGGCTGAAGCATGAAACTGTCTCAGGCAACAATGAAAAAGTGGCCCACAGTTGTAAATGGATATTCATTCCTTTAGTCACAGACTGGGCCTCATTACTACTATGGCGGACCAGTAACAACGGTGCTGGTAAGCTACCGGCACCGTTGCTACCGTTCCGCCATAGTAAGAGTTGTGCTCGTGGGTGCTTGACAGCCCCCGCCAGGTCTGACCTCAGCTCGTCGGATGCACCGGCACCGTTATTAACGGTGCCGGTGCATCCGAGCTCCCCCTTCCCATTTGAGCCATATGGGGCTCAAATGGGAATGGGGATCTACCGGCACCTTCGAAAGGGCAATTATCATGTCCGCCTAACTCGGCATGACCTAGTAATTGCCCATTCGCGGGTGCCAGACCCGGATGCAACTCCAGTGGCAGCCGTGCCGGTTTTACCGGCACAGCTACCGCCAGAGTAGTTATGAAGCCCACTGTTTCAATAGTACCCAAAGGGGTGCTTTGTGTTAAAATGTAAGTAAATTGTGATATATTCAGCAACAATGGTCAACATTACTAACTGCATAGTGGCCCCTCACCCATTATGGAGGAGCTAAGGAGCCAGCCCAGTGAAACAGTGAGCACTCCCTCAGCTGCTTTATCCAGCTAATGGAGTGCTCCTGGGCTGGCTGAACTGTCAAAGGGAAACACTGTTTCCCTTTGACAGTTCAGTTTAGTTCCCCAGCCGCACATGCTCACTGAGCCATGCAAGTGCTGGGGCGTTTTGCTTCGCCAGCATTGCATAGCTCATTGGAAATGCTGGCTGGGGCAGTGCATGTCTGTATGTCCGAGGGGGAGCTCCTGCGCCTCCTCGCACATACGGACAGAGCAGCTGGAGCAGCACCCACACACAGGCCAATGCAGAAGGTACGTTTATGTTCATTGTTTTTATTTAAACATGTGTATGGATGCGTTATGAGTGAGTGTATGGTGATGGATGCTCATGTGAATGATAGAGTGATTGCTGTATGAATGTGCAGCGCCTTGCATATACACATAATCATGTTCATTGTGTTAGGACCAGTGGGGCCCAGGGGACAGGGATGGTATCTTTTTACCGGACATCTATCATTCAAAACCCTCTGCCTTGTCCACAAGGCTTTCTGGGGACTCGGTCCAAAATACCTTCAGCTATTCCTCCGCAAATACCTCCCCTCTCGAGCTCTTCACTCCTCTACCTCCAACTCCCTCAGGGTCAGTCGTTTATCAAAGAAACGAGCTGGGGGTAGATCTCCGTCTTCGGCTGGGGCCTCCCTCTGGAACAGCGCCCTGCCACTCTAAAACTTGAGGAGAACCATCTTTCTTCCTGCACTTATCAGACCTACCCTGTCTGCTGCCTTAAACGTAGCACTTGCAAATTGCTGGCTGCACTACCACTGTTTGTTGCCTTTATTATTTATTTATTGTTATTTATCTGTTTCTCCTCTGCTTCGCACTTTCCACTTCTCCCCCCTTCCATGCACTTTTCCCCTCACACTTGCGCGTTCTCAATGTCACTGGGCCTAGTAAGATCGCTGTTTTATTCTCCTCTGTTCCCCTCCCTTGCCTTGTCACGCTCTGAAACACTTGTGTACGAGCGCGATAGAAATAAAATATCAATGCCTGCCCCCTGGACTCCCAGCAACAATTGCAAACTGTTTGGCTATTTACCCATTTTTTGTTAAAAGTATGCTCTACAATGCAACATTTTAACCTATTATTTAAAATAAAATTCACAGGGGGAAACCCCCCCGAACCTCCCCTTAATGCCCCTCCACTTAAACAAGATTCACCAGCCGCCACTGGCCCTCAGACTGTGTTGGGAACGGGATGGGGGAACCGAGGGACTATGGTGGGAGCACAATGGGCGGGAACCATGGGATAGTGATGGGAGCAGAGTGGGGAGAGCCCTGGGTGTGTGATGGGGTGGGGAGAGACCAGCGACTGGGTAGGAGTGGGATGAGGGAGCCCAGCGACTTTGATGGGAGCAGGTGACGGCGCGCAATATATACTGTCCATTTGGCATTTCTGGGGGGTCCCGACCTGCCCAAATTTTGCTCAGGGGGGCCCTGGCCAAAAAAGTTTGAAGACCACTGCCTTAGAGGGTTCGGGGTTATACAGGTTGAATGTTACAGATGAGGGTTTGGGAGCAAATCCACCTACATGGTTTGGACATTATGTCTCCTCTACAATCGACTATATATTTCTCTCAAACGGTCTACATGATTTTGTTATAAATTTAAAATCCTCCCTAATAAATATAGCGACAATGGCACGCTGATGGGAAAAGGAGGAACAAGAAGTACAATTTTATACTGTTTCCTTAACCACTAATGTTAAAGGCAATCGATTGACTTGGAATGATGGCAATACAATGCAATTTAACATGGTCATGTTGAAGGATTTTGAGAGTTTTCCACTGGAGATCAAATTGAGCACATAATCATAAAAATCTTTAAATCCTTATTTGGATTCTGTGATCAGTAATTTGGCCAATGGAATTGGAAGAAAAATAAATTGCCCCGACATACACATAAGTTTGACTCACAAGTTCAAGAGAAAATACACATGTAAATAGATTCGACAGATATATAAAGCACCCACTAGTAGGGCTGATAAAGTTTAGGCCAGACATAAATTGAAACAAAATCTGAAAAATTGGATTAAATCTCATTGATATCTGTTGTGTCAGAAGGATGGTGAATTAATGTTGGCTGGCCTGAAGGATCAGAACACTGGTCATTTCTGGACAATTTTCAATGGATTGGAAACTAAACAAATAATGGTCCAAATCAACCCTATTCCTGAGCATACTTGGTGTAGCCATTTTTTGGGGATATCTAGACCTGAGGTGAGCTCTTGTAATAATCAGGTTGCATCTAAAATACATGGCTGGGCTTTGTCAATAACAGTGGAAGCTACTGGGATATTAAGCGCTAAAGCTAGCGCTTCCCGTGCTGGTGGACCAAATAAATTGACAAATGTTATTTTTAAAAAACATTGAAGTGTGGTCGAAAGTGCTGCATGTAGTGTTTATGGATATTGTAGCTTCTACGTCAACTCCCCCCACTTGGAAAACCTCCTATGTAATTCCCATATATTAAAAGGGTGACAGGTTATTGCCTTTAAACTATCGTCCGATTGCTACAATGGATGCAGATGCTAAAATATTTGCCTCTTTGTTACTTTAGTATATAGAAGAAAGGTGCATTATTAATAATGTTTATGATCAATATTAGTTAGGATTTAGGAAATCGATGGGAATGGATTTTGTTTTTTTGTGTCGTGTAGCCAACAGCACTGAGCATGGAAAGAGAAATCTCCTCCAATCTATGTGGCCTCTATGGCTATGTCAATGGCTTTCGATATGGTGGATTGGTCCATACTATGGAACAAACTTGATAAACTGGGATTACTGGGAGGTCTACTAAGCATATTCATTTTTCTTCAGAAAGACTCTCGGATTCAAGAAAGGTTAAATAATGAGGGACTTTTGACAAAGCCCATTGTGACATCTAATGGACTAAGACAGGGCTGCATATTGGTACCCTGTCTATTTAACCATTGGCCAGGTCCTTTCAAGATCTTCGTTGGTCCCACCCAAAATGAGTGGCCTGAAAATCACCTGGCCCGCATATGCAGATGATTTTATTCTGTTTGATCACACCGCTATAGGACTTCAAAGTATAACTGAGGCCTTTAATCAATGCACCAAAGTAAATAATGTACATATTAACCCTCAAAAAACAGTGATCCGAAAGATGAGCAAAGCTATAAGCAAGAATAAATGTTCATGGTCTCTTAATCATACTACAATTGCAAGTTAAAATAAGTATGGTATATCTGGGCTTCACAATAATTTCCCATCCGACAAAGTGTTTTTGTAGGAATTATTTGAGAGAAAAAACTATTAAGTTAGCGGCACAAATGAGAAAGATTGATATATGGTAGATTTTCAATTGCACCGGTATTTAAATTCTATGCAACAAAAGTAATTCATAGGTTGTGCTATGGACTGGAATTATTTCCGAACTGGATAACTCCAGAATTGGGTTTGATTGAAGCTCTGATTTGGCGTTCACTGCTGTACTTTATTCCGAATAGTAATATATTTTCAGCAATACGCTACAAATTGGGGCTTCATTTGCTACAACGTTTAATATTATGTAGGAGGCTGTGTCTCTTTAGGAAACGTTATGTAAATTCTGCAAATAATGTAAATGGTCTTTTGAGTATAGAGGTGAGGGGTGGCCAACTGAAGGTTGGTTTTGTTTACGAATTGCATCATGAGTTTCTTCGGACCCTGAACAATTTGGGAATCTCGGTTGAAACATTACTGACTAATCCAAATAAAGTCCAGAAGATAATCTACAGAAATGATTGGGCAACTACAAATGATGATGGTTTAAAATCACATCTTTAAGCACAGATCCTCACAAAAGGAACCGGGTGGTATGGAGCTTTATCTGAAATGCTTTCCAAATATAAAGATGAGAAATTATTTTATACGCTTCAGATTAATGTGTTGTCCACTAATGAAATTTGATGTATTAGAGATGGTTTATCGGAAACTTTTGCACATTGCCGATTTTATAAAAGTCAGTATGAAATAGAAACTCTTGCACATTTGCTTCTCTATTTTACAGCATTGAGAATGCAGAGAATTGAACACTTTAATACATATGTGACTTCTGTCCAATGGGTACCTTTCGAGTACCTTTGGTGGAATATGATGCATGGGGAATCTGTTCCTCTGAAGTTGGCTGTGCTTAGGTAACATATGTAAACTATACCTATGAGTTTTATCATCTCTTTCAACATAATGAATATTTATGAAATTATAGATTTGTTGTATATGTATTTTGTATTTTATTGTTAGATGATTAGTACTTTTTTATATATCCGATTTTAAATGTTCACCTGTTTAAATGTTTCAGGAAATTATGTCTTTTCTTGTGTACATTTTGTAATGTTTTTTTGAAAAAAACAATACAAATAAATGCTACTACTTAAACTAAGTATATGGGCAGCATGTGTGTGGGGTGTGAATGCTGCCAACATGTGCGGGGGGCAGTGTGTTTCGGGGCAGTGGGGCTAAGGGATATGTGTGTCGGGGCAGCACATGTGTGGGGGGAAGAGTGTTCATGTGTGTGAGTGCAGTACATGGCTGAGAGGAGACTGTTTGTGTAGGGGCAGTGTGGTTGTGTGCCTGTTTATGCATACGGTGTACCTAGATGTGGAGGCAATGTGTATGTGTGAGTGTGGACTGGTGTACATGTTGGGGGCTGTGTACATGTGGAGAGCAGTGCACATGCGGGGCAGGGTGCATGTGGGGCCGTGTGTGTTTATGGTGCAGTGTGTACAGATTTGTAGGGGAAGTGTGTGCACGGCCGGTGTTCGTTTTTGGGGGCAGTGTGTGTGGGAGCAGTTTGTTGGGCAGTGTAAGTGTGGACAATGCATACATGTGTGCTGGCCAATGTGTGTGAGGGGAAGTCTGCATGGGGGATGTATGTAGGGACAGTGTCTGTGCAGTGGGGCATTGTGGGGGATGTGTGAGAGCTCTTTGTGGGGCCAGGGCGGGTGTGTGTGTTTTGTGTGTGTGCGTGTGTATGTGTCTGTGTTTGTGTGTGAGAGAGTAAAGTGTGTGGGAACAGAGTCTTGCGATTTGTCTGTGTGCGAGGAGAGAGTGAGCCTGTGTGTGGACTGTATGTGTGGATGGGGCCGTGTGTGTGTCAGGTCAATGTGTGTCTGGGGCTGGGAGGACATGTGTGGTGAGCAATATGGTGGAGCACTGTGTGGGGTCAGTATGCTTGGGGCAGTGTTTGGGGGAGCGCAGTGTTGTCTTGTAAGAGCAGTGTTTGTGTTAGTGGCCAGTTGGTGCATGTGTGTTTGTGCAGTGGATGGGTGAGTGCATAGGTATGGGCAGTGGGTGTGTGTAAGTGTGTGTGGAAAATGTGTGTGCGTGGGGCAGTGAATGTGTGGAGGAAGTGCATGTGGGGGGATGGCAGTGTGTGTGTGTGGTGGGAAGTGGCAGTGTGTGTGGGCAGGCAGAGTGTATTTGTGAGAAGAAGTGTGTGTGGTGGCACTGTAGTCAATGGGCCTCATTCCGAGTATGGCGGTAAGGGATAGCGGCCACCGGTAACGAGACCGGTGGCGGTGATCCCTTACCGCCATACTCCGAGTTCCCTCTGCGCCCTCGCCCTTAACCCTGCTTTGAGCAGGTGTTAAAGTCGAGGGCGCAAAGGGGCCTCCAAGCCAATAACGGTGACCGTAATGAACGGTCACCGTTATTTGCATCTTCCCCATTCCCATTGAGCCCTATGGGGGCTCATTTGGGAATGGGGAAGAGCCTTGGTGAATGGGGAATTACTGCCCCGCCAACCTTGGAATGGGGCGGTAATTCCGCCATCCACCAAGGCGCTGCCGGTCCGGGTACGGCGTCAACCAAGGCGTTAATAGCGCCATTGGTTATCGCCATACTCGGAATGAGGCCCAATGTGTTGGGGACGTGTGTGAGGGGCAATGTATGTATAGCAGGGTGTGCGTGTGTGTGTGTAGGGGCAATGTATATGGGGATAGTGTGACGGGGGCAACATGCATGGGGCAGTGCAATATGTGCATGGGCCAGTGTACAGTGTTGTGTGGGCAATGTGTTGGGGCCATGTGAGGCAGTCAGTGTGTTGGAGGTAACGTGATTGGGGTCAGTGTGTGGAAGGCAGTGTGGGTGTGCAATGTGTTGTGGCAGTGCATGTGTGGGGTGAGTGTGGGGCGGGCTGTGTGCATGTGGGAGAGCAGTGTGTGGGGGCAATGTATGTGTGTGTGTGTGTGTGTGGAAAGAGTCAGTGTTCAGAGGGAGGTTTGTGTGAGGAGGCAATGTGCATTTGGGGCAGTGCATGTGTGAGTGGGTAGTGTGTTTGAGTGGCAGTTTTAGTGGTTGTGGGCAGTGAGTGTCTGTGGGTGTGGGTGTGTGTGTGTGTGTGTGCCTGGAAGGCATGTTCTGGCATTGTGTGTGGGTAGGGTGGTCAGTGTGTGTGGAGGAGATGTGTGTGTGTGTGTATGTGGTGAGGCAGTGTCTGGGAGAGCTGTGCATGTCTGTGTGGGTGGGGCAGCGGCAGTGTGTATGGAAGGATGTATTGTGTGTGTCTGTGGGCAGCAGTGTGTGTCTGTGGGTATGTGAAGCCATTGTTCGTGGTGGAATTGTGTTCCAGTGTGTGTGTGGAGGGTGCCGTGTGAAGTGTGTGTGTGCGTGTCTGTGTGAGCAGTGTGTGAGGGGGCAGTGGGTGAGGCAGTGGGTGTCTGGAGGGGCATTGTGTAGTGGGTGTGTGTTTGGGAGAAGTGTGTGCATATAGGCATGCCATAGAAATCGTTATTAGCAAGCCACTCCTTATATCTCTGTAATCTACACAGACCTCGAAAACATATTTAGAAAAGAGGCAGAAACAACCCAGCTCCACAAAATGAAGCAAATAGGCTAGAAAAAAAGACAAAACTCCTGAACTAACAGGACTTTGCCAAGCAGTGCCAGCGTTCAGGTGTTGGTGGTGATGTGAATGAACCTCACAGAGGGGAGTCAATAATTAAGTTTGCTCTTTCCCCTAGAGTTAATCAGACACACAACACTGACCTTCTGGTGACCCTGTGAGATATGCAGCTGATTGACAACATTGTAAAAGAGTCTGCATTCGGCATAACTCCAGCAGAGAGGAGTCAGCATGGTGATACAGACCTTGGCATCATGATTCCAGCAGAGAGGAGTCAGGATGGTCAGGGAAGTCATACAGACCTTAGCATCGTGATTCCAGCAGAGAGGAGTCAGGATGGCGAGGGAAGTCATACAGACCTTTGAATCGTGATTCCAGCAGAGAGGAGTCAGGATGGCGAGGGAAGTCATACAGTCCTTAGCATCAGGATTCCAGCAGAGAGGAGTCAGGATGGCGAGGGAAGTCATACAGACCTTAGCATCAGGATTCCAGCAGAGGAGTCAGGATGGTGAGGGAAGTCATACAGACCTTAGCATCAGGATTCCAGCAGAGAGGAGTCAGGATGGTGAGGGAAGTCATACAGACCTTAGCATCATGATTCCAGCAGAGAGGAGTCAGGATGGTCAGGGAAGTCATACAGACCTTAGCATCATGATTCCAGCAGAGAGGAGTCAGGATGGTGAGGGAAGTCATACATACCTTAGCATCATGATTCCAGCAGAGAGGAGTCAGGATGGTGAGGTAGCATCATGACTCTAGCATCATGACTCCAGCAGAGAGGAGTCAGGATGGTGAGGGAAGTCATACAGACCTTAGCATCATGATTCCAGCAGAGAGGAGTCAGGATGGTGAGGGAAGTCATACAGACCTTAGCATCATGCCTCCAACAGAGAGGAGTCAGGATGGTGACTTCCCTCACCATCATGACTCCAGCAGAGAGGAGTCAGGATGGTGAGGGAAGTCATACAGACCTTAGCATCATGACTCCAACAGAGAGGAGTCAGGATGGTGAGAGGAGTCAGGATGGTGAGGGAAGTCATACAGACCTTAGCATGTTTATGAGCACTGATGGTGAAGACGAATAAACAAACTTCTGCAGGCTGTGTCCCCCTCCTCAGTTGCCATCTCCCCTGCTTCACCTATTCCCATGTCATTAGTTTTGGCTTCATAGGGGGCCAGCATCACCTAATAGCCAAAACCTAATAATACAAACGATGTGTTGCAAAACACTGCAAACGGTAGTCACGCCAACTTGTGTTCAATAACACAGCCTCAACATTCTCCTCCCTTGGCCCTGACCCCAACCCGCCAAAACGCCACCATGACAATCCATTCCTATCTCATTAACTGCAACATAATGTAACTCTAACAAATACAAAATGGCTGAAGTGTTGGGCAAAAGGAAGGGCAGCAAAGTTACTCGATGAGAGCGTAACTGGGGCTGGCATTCCCCCAACTCTTTAATAAGAGAAGCTAGCATTGGAGGGAAGAAAAAAACACCATACTAAGTTGGTGATCAATCTCATTTAGAGTCTAGACGTGCATCCCTTTTCTGAGAAAAGCACCAAGAATGTGTAGCAATCGCTAAGCATGTGGACGGATCCCACTACTTGGACGTTATCTGTGTGTGGGCGGGAAACTGCACTTTGTGATCAAACGGTGAGCACAGAACGCCTGACCGCGTATACTCCAGGCCAGTTCAATAGCTAAATGTTATGCGGTGGCTTCTGGCATTCTTTGGGGGTTTCACAATAGTTCTGGAATTTATTTCAAAGACACCCACATCTCACTCTATTGTTAACACAGCTGAATTACAAGGCGCAGCACAACTCGGGAGTCAGCCCGTAGAAAGGCATGCCAACACAGAGCCAACAAATCGCAGAGTGGGAACCAAAAAAGGCCCTGGAAATAATTTTCAAAGTGGCGCAATAGTACACATTTTCAGCAAGTTCAACACTTCCTGTGAGACCATTCGGAAATAAAATAAGTTACCACACAAAAGAGGCCCTGGGTGCGGAGGCCTACCCGGAAATCCCCAGAGTGCCCTAGAGGCCAGTCCACCAAGCCCTCCCCACATAATGGTCAAATACAGAGTTGTGATGTCCCATGCAGACATCTGTTGGCCCCCGAGGGCTTCCATTTTATGCTATGTTGTGCACGTAAGTATGAGGCAAGTTTGCTGGAATTAGGACCACCTGATTTCTGGTCCCTCACAGAGCCCAGGAGGCAGGAATCACTCCAAAATATGCAGAGCAGAAGGTAAGGGTAGCATCTCATTCTCAGCCCCACCCAACCCACTAATCCACTCCTCCCTTGCTATCCACTGCTCCCATGCGCTGCTTATGCTTTCCCCTATGGCTCCTATATCTCTGCTCCAGTACTCGCTTCACTGTGTAGAGGGAGTGGGCGTTAGGACTGCGCATGCGTGAGTCGCTCATAAAGCGAGCACAGCATTTGTTCCCAGCAGGTGACTGTTATGCATATTTATGTAATTGCACGCAGCAAGGAAATGAATGCTTTTATCCTTGCACTGGCTCCATGCTCAGTTATTAAATACCACATGGGTAACATTTGCGGCCACAGTTTTGGACCTGTCCAGGGTTCTACTGTCTTCCTGTAGTTAGGAATCCGCACCCCCATTCGCCATCTCCAGTGTTTTGCCTTAGTTCTCCATGTTTCTGTTCTTTTCTCTGGCTGCACTGTTGCACAGGGCAACGGCTTGCACCCCCCTCGTGCTTTCTCTGGATGCCAGCTATACCCACAGTGCCGAGAGCCAGGGATAGCTCCTGTTCCTCACTTATTCACAGTGAAGCAACACTTGCAAAAACCCATGCCCAGGACTCTTCTGGCATGCTAGCCAATTGCATGCTATCCTGGGTGTGGGGTTTTGCAAGTGTTTGCGAGTGTGGGGTAACCTTTCATGGGAGCACTGTAGGTGTAATCGTGAGTGGGACCCGTGCTTTTCACAAAATGAGTATCTTTAATACCCGTCCTTCTTTTGGAGTCAAGGTGGGCTCACTCTCGGATGTCAACCTCCACGGCATTTGGGCTTCTGGCTCCTCCACCTCTAAAAATTGCTCTGGCTGCACCAATGTATCGAATCTACCAGCTTCGATGGAACAGGCTGGCCAGCATCTTTCATTTTGGAATTTGGGGTTAAATATTTTGCAGGGCTTGTGATCCCTTTGAAGACAAAGGTTGCACACGTGTTTGTCTAGCCAAAGGTACATGTGGTTTCAGAATGGGTAGATATTAAAGCTGTGACCCAGGAACTAACTACACCAGGGAGTTTTTAATTCACAAACACGTTTCCGTTCTTTCTCTATATGGTGCCATCAATGTCAAAGGAAGTCTGTGCCTTTCTTTGTTCAAACAGTTCTTGATGAAAAACAAAAACAATTGGAGAAAGGCAATGGGCCTCATTACGGGTTTGGCAGTAGCCGTGCCTGTAACAAAGGCCACCAGATCCGTGATTTTACCGGCACCCGTGAATGGGCAATTACCGGGTCATGCCGAGGTCGGCGGACCCGTAATTGCCCATTCATGGGTGCCAGCAATAAGGGACTCTCCATCCCCATTCGGCCCCATAGGGCTGAATGGGAATGGGGAGCTCGGATGCTCCGGCACCGTTTATAACGGTGCCGATGCATCCGCGAGTTGTGCTCGCGGGAGCCGCACTGCCGCCGGGTCAGACCTGGCGGGCAGAGCGAGACCCGCGAGCACAACTGGTAGTATGGCGGTACCATAGAAATGGTGCCGGTACCGATACCGGCACCGCTGTTGCCTTACCACCATACTTATAAGGCCCATTGTCTCGAAGCATTTTCATTTGCGAAGATCTTGGAACAGTAAACGGAAATGGTGCATGATGAGACCATGACCCATGCTTTAAGGCTTGCTTACAAAGCAATGCATGAATTTCACATGTCACATGTGCATGGTGGTGTTTGGACAGAGGACACAACCACTGTCGACATCAGGGCTAGGGATAGAACACAGTGTCGCCTGCTGTGTTTTTGTAGCCTAGTGAAGCTTGACATTTCCCTCTGCAGGGAATGGGACTGTCTGCTGGGTGAGCCAAGGCCTTTTAGGCATGTGGAGCTATGTTGTTTCCTGCACACATCTACTGTGGCACCCGTGTTGAGGAGGAATTCCTTTGGATGGCCATTCACATGAAGAAGCATTAAGTTGCTGCCAGCTGAGCCCAGAGTGTCTCCAAACATGAAGAGATATTCACCTGAATGGCAATCAGATGACGGAGAACAAGAAATGGGTCGTGGTATGCCATCTGCGTCGAGTTGTCGCGTGGTGCGTCTCGGGTTTGCATCCTGCAAGATTGGCTGTAGTGAATGGGGAGGTTGGAGGGATGGTCCCATGATTTACTCCTTGCAGCGGGACATGTACCATCACAAATAGGCATCCACATCAGTAACAGTCCTTCCAGAGGCTTTGCCTGTCTCTAGTGGTGGAACGCTGTCTCACCAATCAAATGTACAGATAATGCAAAAGGAACAAAGGAACACATATATTTGAAGATTTGGGCTGCATTTGTCGGAATTGGTCACAGGGGAAGGGTTATTGGTACTATAGGAGAGCACTCAGTGTCAGGCAGGTTGTCCATGACGGTGTATTGAACTTGGAACGTATTTTGCATATCACGTCTGTGTAGGGGGTGCGAGGCAGGCGACTGTTCCATTGCCTCAGCTTGAAGGTCTATCATGAGAGATGTCTTTGGCAAAGCACAGACGTCTTCCCAGTATCTTGGTTTCAGAGAGCAGTTTTCATCAGAGAGTGGACGACATGCACCCAGGGATAGATCTGCGATAAAATAACGGAAAAACAATAAAGTTGAAACACCACATTTTTTAAATCGATTTCCCAACATTTTGTTAGTTTTTTGTGTATTTTTGCAAAATGTAATGTGGGGGGAGACCCCTCATAGCCACCCACACATCCCTCCACCTTAATATATTCCCTAACTTAACTCACTATTCGTTGCAATAAAATGCAAAAAAGTCGAGAAATTCGATTAAAAAAATCGGTGCTAGTGTTCTCATTATTTAGCAATTCGTTTTTTCAGGCGATACCTCCAGTGATGACTTGTGACTTCAGCTTTTCATCTTTTGAATCCAGGGGAAAGTCACAATGTTTGATCCAGGCGCACAGTGTCATGACAAACCCATCCATTTACTCACCTGCCTCTTGACGCATACAGTGAAACCTGCACCCTTCGAAATCTAAGCCATTTCTTGCCATGAAATAAACATCCGGCCTGAGCATGGGAAGGATTGGTGGCTCTGGGGAAGGGATGTCGCTTCTCCATGAATGAATTGATGATCCAGAAAGGACAGTTCCTGCAAAGCTACGAAAACAAACAGAACCGCTCTACAAGAAACATGGACCCATTCTCGACCAAAATGAATAATTGAATGCCAAAGGGCTCAGCGGAAAATGGGCTCTGGAGTTTACGGTTGTGGGGGTGCTTCAGAATGAGGCAACTACATGGAAAAGGCCAAAGCTTCCATCTCAAGCAGAGGAACAATTGGCCCATCTCCGGGGATGCGCGGGAGGCAGCACTTGGAGCAATGAAGAGCAAAGCTAACGTTACTTTCTGGAACTTCCCCTCAGAGGCCACTGGGGGCCACATTCTGAGTAAATATAATCAACTGCTTCAGCAGAGCTCCCGGCTCCCTGCCAGATGTCACTCAAGTGAGTGATGGCTTCTTTTCTTGCAACCTGAAGCAGGCAGTGTTCTTTTCTGATCACATGTACATGTCAGCACACATCTCCTGAGCTAGAGGCAGGCCACACATATCATATCCCTTGCACAAGCGTGTGAGCAATGTGGATCTATCTATCCAGGAGAAACTGGATAGATATATCCCGGTACGCTCCTTGAGATCTTCTAATGCAGCATTGTTGCAGATACCTAAGTATAGGAAAGAACGTTTGGGTGGCCGGGCTTTCTCAGTGGCAGGACCCAGGCTTTGGAACTCGTTGCCTGAACAGTTGGGAAAAATGGAGGATTTTTTATCCTTTAAGAAGAATCTCAAAACATTTCTCTTTCGATAAACGTACCCTCTCTTCCACCTGCGACTCATTTGTATCTGTCCTGATTATCGGTTGAGTGCCTTGTTGCCTTGAGTGATAGAGCGCTATACAAATATTTGATTGATTGATTGAAGTGATGTTCTGCTCACGCCTACGCTGCCTAGCGTGTAATTGGACCAGTGGTTTTATTGGCACTGCTGTATCCCCTGGGCTACAAGATGCACCCCTGCTTAGACTCCTGTGATCGGCTCTGGATGGCGGAAACCTCTACGGCCCCTTCCATGTTTTGCTTCTCCCACTGTAAGAGTTCCTCTCTTGTTTGGGTAAGAACAATGATGGTTATTTATATTATTATTATTATAGTATTTATCGAGCGTGGACATATCTTCGAGAAGCAATGGAGTGCTTTACAGAGGTATACAACAATACAGATGCATAACATAGTGCTGTACAGAGGTATACAACAGTACAGATGCATAATGGAGCATTTTCCAGACGTAACATAACAGATATAAAGTGTGGGGTAGGACACAGCGGAGGGGTACAGCTGTACAGGGTGGCGGGGAGGAGCAGGGAGGAGAGGGGTGGACGGCATCTAGCGAGTCAGGTGGAGTGAGGGGCGACGTGATGCACTAGGTTGTTTCCTTTCATTGGTCTGATCTATTCATTGGGTAACATTTTTACGTACAAGGGATGACAAGAACACAAGTCTCTCCTCCTGAATGAGGCGATGGTGCTAGATTTCCTTTTCTGGATTTCCAGTTGAATGGTTGTTGATATGTGTTGGGTTACGGGGCATAATTCCCAGCCCTGTGAGGCATTGTATTTGCTGTGCTTTTCCGCTATTTACTCTGGCTGCGCTAATGGGACCACCGGCATCATTTACGATAGACAACATGTGCTCAGGTCAGTCACTCTGACGTCTTTGACTCCCTCAAATAAAGTTGCTTGAATATTTTACTTATGTTACATTTCATCCCCCAGCTGACATGCACCCCCGCCCAATGCCATTCCTGCATCTCCAACTTTGCACTTGATGGTGCCCCACTCACCCCCGGGAGAGTCTCTCACACAGTGACTGACATGTCTCCATGCTACATGTAGCCCGTGGCCCCACTGAACCCGGTTAGTAGGGGCTGCATGCTTGTCCCCCAAGGGAGCACCTATAAATAAAAGAAGGAGACACCAGGGTAATACAAGTAGTTGAATACATGTTTAGTATATTTATTTATTTATATGTGTCCTGTGTGTGTGTTTTGTAAGAAACCATCCAGCCCAGCATGGGTCTGGACGCAATGTCAACAAAAGAAAGAAATGAAACAAATGAATAGAACTGCCCTGCCCAAGAATGGGTTGGGCAGGGGAGCGAAAAGAATTCAGTACGATTTAAAAAAACAATACTACAGTTGGAAAAGACAGTTGAAGAAAGGGGGGAGAGAAAAAGAAAGCAGAGAAGGAGAGAGGCTTACCTGGGGGGCCACAGCCTTGAATGGCCCCTCGGGGCATAAATCCATCAACTGAGGCTGGGTGCAGGTGATAAACCCCCCAGAGACAAAGCCAGGGGGCTGAGCTGCTGATGTTGAGGGCAGCTCGGCCAAACTGGCCCGTGGCAGCTGTAGGCCCACCCGGGCCAGACCAGATGGGCCCAAGAGTATCCAGCACCGAGGCAGCGTGCCAGGTGCTGTCTGGTGTCAATAAAGAACATCCCAGCCCAGCCCACGTATGGGAGCGACCCAGACCTGGCTGACCAGTTATGCCTCTGACGGGCCATCTTGTGGCCAGTGAGGAGAGCCCTTCAAAAAAGCCCTTCTGGGTTGCGTATGCCAGGCACAGCCTGGGAGGTGAAGTGAGGAGAAGGAGATGCCTGCTCCATCCCGGAGAGTGGAGAGGTGAAGCAAAAACCCCAGCCAACCTGGAGGAAGAAGGAAGTCCTAGGATGCTCAGTTGGGCGGCCCAGGTGAAGAAAAGCCGAGAGTAATCCAGCCCAGCAGCCCGGGTGAAGATCCAAGGCCTGTCCCCTGCATCTCAAGAAGCATTTCTGAGGGTGCGGGCAGGGAATAGGTTGCGGCACGCAGTGCTGAATTCTGCTGTGTCCCCGTTGCCATGGGGAGCCACTTGACTGTGCAGGAGAGGTCAGAAGGTGTGGTGGGGAGGGAAATGAGGGAGGATGCATCAATCACTCATATGGCGGTGCAGGTGGACAGGGGACGATGTTGTGCATGTGTTACATCTAAGGTAGGGGGCAGTGTTTCTCATGCTCCTTGATTACAGCTTCAAAAACACTTCAAAATTGCAAAGTTGTGTGTTGCAATATGTGCAGAGTACTGTTGTCTTCGTAAGATATGGATCAACAGCCTCCTTTTTTGCTTGCAAGGTAGCTGGTGGGATTTTGTGTCCCACAGAAGTAGGCTGTGTGGTTACAGTATTGGTTGAGGAAGATGAGGTGGAGGAAAACAGCCCACTACTTGCTAAGAAAGGAACAAACTTTCGAAGAGCATTACAATGGTTGGATTTGGTGTGGTGGCACGTGGAGGTGGTCCCATAGAAGTATTGTCTAGGTAGTCTGTGATTGAGCACAGTGTTGCACTCAGTGCATTTCACTTTGGTAGCTTTAGCCTTTGGTACATTCCCAACAGTGGTAAGTAACTGCCACACCCATGATTCTCTCTGGATGCTAGAGGTAGGCACTTCCTCTACCTCATCTTCTTCGTCCTTTTCATTGTCTTTGGAAGTACTGCACTTTTTTTGTTGTGTAGGTCCTCCAGCTGCTGCTGGTGGTGGCTCTTGGCAAGGAGGCATGGCAATAGCTGATGTCATTTTTAAGATATGTAGCACTTTTGCTAATATTCTTCCAAGTATGTGTTTTGTGCTAGATTGTTAATGGATAATGAATAAGAATAGGTGTAGGAACTGTGCAAGGGTACATTTTGATCTTGAAAGTTCCTAAATGAGCATAAAATGCAGTTCCGAACTGTCTGCGAAGCACAAACCCTTTCCTGAAGTGCAGACACTTTCACAGACATGTCATCATACAGCACGCCAGGTCACGTGACACTGTCTGGAAAGTCTGCAATGATGTCAGACGTTTGCTGATGTTGATTAACACAAAACACTGGAAAAAGTTGCAAAAAGTGTATAGAAGTGATAAAAATGATGCTACCAGGTGGGGAATGGCAAGGTTTAAAGTGAAACTTTGTAAATTGGACAAAGATTTTGCTATATTGGGGTACGTATGATATTAGTAAGCTGTAGGAAATCAGCGTGTACTTGTAAAAATCCCATGAAATTCACTGAAAAAACTTTGTTAAAGGGACATTATTGTTAAGTTGCACTAATAAAAACCTATCAAATTCACTGAAAAAACTTTGTGAAAGGGACCTTATGGTTAAATTGCACTAATAAAAACCAATTAAATTAAATGAAAAATCTTTGTTAAAGGGACGTTAGGTTACAAGTAAAACCGAAAAACCTTAGAAATTCATCAGTTATGGTAAGCTAAGCAACAATATTTGGTGCCCCCACAGTGCATAATGTCCCTTTCACAAAGTTTTTTCATTGGATTTCGAAGGTTTTTATTAGTGCAACTTAACCATAATGTGCCTTTAACTTTAACAAAGTGTTTTCAGTGATATACATATATACATGTTAAGTAGATGAAAGGAATAGATGTGAGGTACCCTGGCGGAAGGTAGTGGAACAGTGTGGCGGCCTGACTAAGGCCGTCTTGCAAGATTGAACCATCCACAGAGACCATCCTCTGGTCTCACACTCCATGTGGGTGGTTCCTGGTTTTAAGTAGGGGTTCTGTTGCACCAGACTCACCCTAACGGTCCCCAGGAACCCTCCAAAGAAGGGAGAGCTGACGTAGCAGGTCCGCAGTCAGTTGGGAAAAGTAAAGGGTAAAAAGTATTAAAGTTTAATTGTGTTCAATAAAGAGGGGTCCCGTTGGGAGCCCTATAAAATTCACTCTGGTGTCTGTGTTCATTGGTTTTAGAACCCTGATTTAGGCCTACAGCCTAATTCTATGAGTGGCAGATAAACATAACTTTGTTACACCACCTGACCATTTTCTCCCTCTGAGGAGCACACATCTGACACCCCTCAAATCTCAATTCCTCTATGGCATCCACATTTCCCACCAGTGGTCCCCATTTGATTCATGTCCACTCCAAATTCAATGCCTTTTCCCCCTCCCCCACTTTCAGGATGTTTTCCTCGGTGGCTGGCTTCATGACCTGTAATGAGCTCTCTTTCTCTTCAGCCACAGCTACACGTTGACATCTCCAAGTCCAGTCCTATTGCTGGATGCCATATTCCGACATCTTTGGCGTACAGGATGACATGAGGAAGAGGGGACAGTTGCTACACAGTGCTGGATCTGATGTGAGAGACTTCCAGAAGACATCTACGGCAGCCAGAGCAATGGCTTTCCCGTGGCACTATGCTCCCGGACCCAACATGGCGACTTTTTCCTGTATTAAAAATATCAAAATCTAGAGTCACAAGTCATCCCCGGGTGCAAGTTGTCCATGCTCAGATGAAACATCCCTAGCATTACAGCAATGAAGTTCAAGAGTTCAGCAGATATTAAAACAGCATTACAACACATGAGTTTGCATGACTCTGACAAAGGCCAAACTCATGCTAAGCAAGGACAAGTGTGAGTTTGACAAGACAATCAACAAATTCTACAGACACAATTTCTCAAAAGGAAGGCGTGCAGCCTGGCCTGTCGAAAGTTGATGCTCTTACATCTGCCCTGGTGTCCCTTCACACATCCTGCACTTTAATCTTTCCTAGGAATAGTGAGCTACTGCATCAGATAAATTCAAGATTTTGCATCAATCACAGCACCTCTTTGCTCCATCACACGCACAAACTACGTCTGACTGTCCAGCAGCCTTGGACACCGTCAACGCTTGCAGAGCTGGTGCAGTTTGCATGGGGTGTTTCCATGCCAATTTGTGCACAGAACCAGCTGCGGGAACCAGCCTGGTAGGTCTCGATATGCTTCTTGCTCAACTAAAGCCCTGCACTAAGACTTCAGGGAAGAATATATTCTGTGCAAGCCAAAGCCAGCATGGCACAAGCCTGCTGCCAGAAGGTTTTGCGTCCTGCAGGCATGTGATCACCACCACCCTTTTCTCTATGTAAAGTCTTTAATCTTTAGAACTGATCACCAGCCACCTCTCACCGTGTACTGAAAACCTGACACCAAAATGCCACCTTGCATCGAAAGATGGGGTCTGTGTCTCCAAGACTACCAAACCCTGACACCAAAATGCCACCTTTCATTGAAAGATGGGGTCTGTGTCTCCAAGACTACCAAACCCTGACACCAAAATGCCACCTTGCATCGAAAGATGGGGTCTGTGTCTCCAAGACTACCGATCGAAGATACATAAATACCTGGGAAAGAAACACAATCCTGCCTATTTCTTCTCCGGGTGCCCTGCCACAAACTCATCAGCCAGTCAATCAATCATTGAAGAGTATGTCAACTACATTGTACAACAAAGCTGTACCTAACTCAAAGACATTAGAATGGCAACAGCACAGGACCCACCACTGCACCTCGTATACTTGGTTTCCAGGGCTTTAACAGCTGGGGTCCCACTCCGCGGGGAATTGCCACATGGAGAGATGGCCACTTCTGTGTTACTATTGGTGGTATAATGTTGCCATAGGTACGAAATACCACAAGTAGTCATTTCTGCCTATTTTTTTAAAAACAGAGGTGCATCGTTGCTACCGACATTATTCAACATTCACTAGACTTGTAAAACGGCACTGCTAGTGTTCCCGCAAGCTTATCGTTCCTGTAAAGTCTACTAGATGTTTGGTGAACACACCAGGTAGCGGTCGTGTTCTTGACCTGCTGTAAAGCAGCGCAGAGCTGTATTTTTATGGGCAGTACGGCAAAGTGGCTTTTACCGCTTGCTGTAACTGATTGCATTCGCCGGGGATCTTCCCTCTTGTACCTCCCCACTCACTGACAGGGGGCACTAGTGGTGCCCTCGCGCATTAAGCAGTTTACATCAAAATATTCAGGTTTCAGGAATTGCCACAGACACACAGTGGCAGCTGACCTAAGCCATGGAATACACAATGGTAAATGTGAAGGCGATGTTTCCAATGCCTTGTAGAACCACACAGAGAAGAGGTAGTGCGTGTGAACATTTCATTCCCAATTGTACGCAACTGAGTGATTCCCTTAATGTGATGCGAGCTAAAATAAATAAAAGTGAGAGTTCTTGGGACATACCCAGTGACAAAGGTGCAGCAGAGCTTGGTCCGGAGTTCAGTACACTGGTCAGGTAGGGTGACCAGATTAAAAAAGATAAAAATAAAACGGGACCGGGGAAAGACATGGAAGTAGGACTAAAGTAAACAAAAATAAAACTGTACTCCTACTTCTATGTCGCTGGCCTGTTGCAGGGATCATGGGGGGTACTCAAAGGCACACTCCACTCATTGGAGGAGAGCGGCCGGGGCGGGGAAGGGGGAGGAATGGGGGCGTAACAAGCATTCATGCCCCCAATCACCTGCAGGAAAAGTCGCTCCAGGCCCGGGATTTTCTAAATCGGGTCCTGGCAAAAACCAGGACCATAGCCACCCACCCTACCAATCCTGGGACGGGGTTTATAAAATAAAAAAACCCAGGGGAAGCCAGGACGGTGGGTGATTTCCTGGGACTGTCCTGGGGAAGCCGGGACGTCTGGTCACCCTACTGTCAGGTGAAGCTTGTGCTTGCAGAGCAGTTATCATGCATGAGTGCCAAGCGGGGTGAGCAGAGGGCATGTCCTCCTGAGGAATAATGATTACAAGTCCAAAGGGAGAAAAGGATCTCATTGGTGACTCTTGAGGAGGGTGGATTTGCACAAAGATGCTCACCTGCCACTCTTGCGAAGACAAGATACTTAGGAGATGTTTCATTGGTTTAGAGTCTCGTCTTACTGTATCTCTCATTTTCACAACTTTTCAGGTTGCCCACAGTATCAGTCTTACCATTGTTTGTTCCTTTCTTGCTCCCGCGTGTGCCCATTATGACAAAGTGCCATCTATGAGGGTGATTGGCCTAGCTTTTTTGATTTTTATTCAACAATAAAATGATGTGGGTAATTCTGTTTCTGATAGGGAAAGTCTTCTAATCAGAGCAAGATCTCACTGCCATAAATCTCCATGCCAAAGCATATTGCATAGATGTGCCCTTGCTGCACCAGTCTGACAAGTGTTGCACCTGCTCTCAGTGGCACAGAGCAAGCTCCAAGGTCACATGGGCATTCCTCACAGCTGCTGCAACCGAAAAGTCACTGCAGACAGAGAGAGCAATTTAACTTGTACAACTCTAATCCAGCATGTAATGTTCATTGCCTTCTCTGTCTGATGGCAGGATAAACTTGAAGAATAAGCTATACCTGGTTGCGATATGGTGACTGATAGGAGCATACAATTATTAGAGCCACACCAATTTGATATCATGCCAGTGTCTACCCTATTGGGAGGCAGATGAATACATTATCCATAGCTTCTGCACCCTGCCGCCCCCCGGCCCAATGTCATAAGGGTGAGAAACGTCACTCACTAAGACAACCGTACTGCCCTTATCCCAGGCAGTTACAGCAGGAGATGGACACAATCTGAGCTAAAGATGGCAAGAGTAATAAAACTAACGTGACAATACAGGTGCATGGATTAGACACAAAGCAAGCATGCACTCAACATGAAGAATGTGTACGCTACGTTATATATGTATTTATACATGAAGAATATTAACGTAGCATCCATAAAACAAGAAGAATGCTAACATAAGCAATGTATAAGTTGAATGCAACATGAATGACATGTGAGTATAGCTCAATAACACAGAAACGTAACAGTAATGGGTAGCCATCTTTTCCAAAATGGAATCCACAACATGTTTCTAACTAAAACCAAGGGCTTCAAGGCTTCACCAGAAGTCAAAATGCTGAAAACACAGAAATATAGGTCAGTGCAGAGTTCATACAGGAGCTGACAATCACAGCCAAGCCTACCGCGAATTAAGGGAGGGTCAGAATGTTGCAGTGAAAGCACAAGATAGCAATTCCCAGGACGCAAGCAGGATACTCCCAGATTAATTCAAGTTTTATAAGAGAACAACCAGCCTTTGTAAGCCAGGTGCAGGACAACCATAAGCCAAAACACTCCAGTGGCAAGAGAAAACATAACACTTGCACCAATATTAGCTAAAATCTCAATAAATGAAGGAATGAAATAATTCCAAACACGGTCCCCTCACATGTAACCCATAATTGTAGAACACTGTCTATTCATTAGCAACAAGCACAGATGGGGAACCTGCCTTACTCCTTACAAGTATCCCCAGACACGAGACGCCACACAAGGCCAAATACAAAAAGATCCCCCTGGCTTATGGCCTAGAAATGTGCGATGGTATCTTCTTTAATTGAAAGGAAAGCAGTCTGTGGACCTCTCTCCCCCTACTTCTGTCTGGCTCCTGTCTTGACAACCTGTCAGTTGTCCAAGGTTAATTAGTATGAAGCCAACCAATGAAAACCCCTAATGTTATGCCGCCCATGAAGTAAGGTGCCAGCCAATTACATAGTGCAGAGATGATGTCGTTTTTACCTTTATCCATTTGGAGGTTGTCGCAGGAGCAGCCATCAAACAAGCATTACACAATTAGAAGTTTAACCGCTATAGAATGTATATGTAATCACCATTGTTATCCCATCCCTGTTCCCCATAGGTTTTGATAACTAAAATTACAGTATGATGTCAGCTATGACAAATGTTGAATATATAAACCATTGTTTTTGATAAGCAGGTTGAAAGTGCCAAGACTGTTTATGCATGTATGCTGTCCCTGCTTTATTTTGATGATAATAAAGCTGAGTTTTGACTTGCACTTTGTCTATTTCCGTTATTGAGTGTGGTTTGAACTGTCTCCAGAACCTCTGTGTAATTTTGAGACTTCCCAGGCCGTCTTAACAAGCCTGTGAGCCCAGAACTGCAATGTGAGGGCAATGTGTATTCATGGCAGTCTAGATGAATGTACTAATACCAGTGAGACAAGAGTCAGAATGATGCTCTCATTTAATCACCCGGGCGGAAGGTAGCACCTCCCCACAGGCAAATATGCTCTCACCAGGAGATTTCCTGGTAACTTGTTTTTCAAAGGGGCCCTCACATAACAAAGGCAAGTCTCACACTAGGGGTTTGAACTTTAAATGTCCTTTGACATGCAGGCTTGCAAAGGGGGCGGGTTAGGGTAGCCAGAGAGACCAAAGGATACCTGAGAAAGGATTCCACCACCTTGCCTCCTTCCTGCCCCCTCCTTTTCTTACGGAACGAGGCACTCTGCATATGATGCAAGAAGGCCTGGGTCACTTGTTAGAGTGACAGGAATTGCACCCCTTAAAACATGCTTGCGCATGTCCAATCCCCTTTGAACGTTAACCTTTTTAAGGAAGGGTCTCCCACTCCTTCCTTGATTCATCTTTGGACCATCAAGAGAAGAAGAAGGATAGACTTTTGGTCCCCGGTTGTGAGTGCAGTCAATTCCATAGTCATCTGCCATAGAGATGAAGACAGAAGGCATCCAAGGTAGAGGAGAGCTCTGCCCCCAGTCCCAAGGAACAGTGGGGGTAATGGCTGCTGAACCAAGCCCTTACTTGAACCAGGACCCTGTTGACTGACGTTCAAGGAACCCGTGCCATCAAAGCTGCCTGATGTGGGAGTGCAACCAAAGTACTCTGCTTGTCCCTGCAGACCATGGATTGGGCCTCCAGCAACCCAGAAGTCAAAAAACAACTCTGGGCTCTGCTTCTCACATTTAACCATTTGTGAGCTACACCAATTATGATATTGCTTGCCTGTTCAAGCCTTCTTTGTGCCTCGTGCCGTTGCCGCTTGTACCTCAGATCGTGTTGGACCCATTGAACCAGCTCACCAACCCAAAGCCGAGTAACCACCTCAAGATGGTCCTAGAAGCCTGGTTCATTGTTGTTGAGCCCTCAAATACAAGCATAGGGTACTGTAAAGAGGCCCTGACCCCCAGTCCACTTTATGTTAATTTAGGTACTTGTAAGCCACATTTTCCTCAAAAGACTTGTTTTTAATGTGAAATTGCTGCAATCACTTTCCTGATCACCCCCAGCTTAAGTAAGCAGAGTGTTATTACTACAAGTTCTGAATGTTCTGTGTTCTTTCCACACATTGGGGTTTTGGTTGTCTTTTCTAGTAAGTTATTTACATTTTTGATTGTTTAAACTTGATTGGCCTTGTTTTATTTTGTAGTCTTCGCACGATTGCTGTTTGGGTTGCTACTGTTGTTACTTCACACCCCTCCTGAGAGTGTAGCTTGCCCTCTGCCCTCCTTACCAGAAAAGACAAATGAGGTATACCCGTTGGGCTGTGTCTTTTTTATCTTTATGTTTAGGATCCCTGCTGGTTTAGTAGTAGTGTTTAGACACTATTCATCTCTATACTCCTGCAGAGCACTAGTCACTTTGTAGGACCGCTTTAATTTAAAAAAATATATATATATATATATGTGTGTAAATATTTATTTATATATATTCAATGAAAAAACTTTGTTAAAGGGACATTATGGTTACAAGTAAAAGTGAAAAACCTCAGAAATTTGCCAGTTATGGTAAGCTAAGCAGGCATAACTCGCGCCACCACTGTACACTGCTAAGCCTAACACCCAGGACATGAAAGATGACATTGGGCTATCCCCCGTTCCAGCCCCTGCAATGAGGGATGAAGGCCATTAGCACCCCGAGTTGCCCAAGTAGAAACCCGGGGTGCTAAAAAAAGGATTTTTCTACTTAAACCGGGACGCATGCAGCATCCCACTATAGGAAGGAAAATCCTTTTCAAGATGGCCACCATGGAAAGGGAAGGCGGGGCTCCGTACAGAGCCCCTCTTCCCTTTCCATGGCAGCCTGCAGAAGGTGAAGAGAGAACCCTGTGACCATATTACCACAAACACATTTTTTTCCCTTTCAAACCTACCCAATTTCGAAAAGCTTTACCACATAGCCGGTCTCTGGTGGACATGGCCACTTTATCCCCATTGGTCGTCCCTCATGGTCATGGATCGTAGCCAGATTGTCCGGGTCATGACCTTATGCCAGGACCCGGACAATCTGGCCACTGCCCATGGCCACAGGCTACACCTAAATCACCAAAGGTATATCACTATTTTTTGAATCTACATCATGACACTCAAAAAAATAAAACACTGACACATTTGCAAAATCATGCTTTCAGGACCTTGCCAATGGAAATGTTTTATTTTTCAAAAGTGTCAATATGTACGTACATACAATAGTAATATAATTTAGCCCCACTTGACAAAATCCATTTGCACGAACATTGAAGGTTGGGTCTCTAATCTTTCTGAAAACATCTGTCCAAAGTCGTCAAACAGCAACAAAGTTATAAGCCAGACCCCCCTCTAATTTAGCCCCCTCTTAACAAAACCTCACCAAACTTTGCAAAAACATTTATTTCTAGATCTAAAATCTTTTTGCAAACATGTGTGCAGATGCGTCAAATGGCACCACATTTATAGGCCTTTACAATATTTTGAGACCCCCCTCTAATTTCGCCCCCTTGTGACAAAATCCCACCAAACATTGCAAAACCATTTATATCTAGATCTAAAATCGTTTTAAAAACTTTTGTGCAGATTGGTCAAATGGCACCTCATTTGTAAGCCTTTAAAATATTTTGGGACCCCCCCTCTAATTTTGTTCTCTCTTGACAAAACAGCACCACACTGTTCAAAACCATTAAGAATCAGGTCTAAAATGAAACTCGGAAATGTCATGCAGTTTCATTGAGTGGGGCCAAAGTTATAAGCCATCCAAAAGCTGCTTTTCATCAGAACTGTAATGCACAAATAAGCATGGATGCCCCCGAACATCTCAATATTTACGGACATCACAGAACTGTCCTGTGCTGTTCGCGGACTTCGGAGAAGGAAAAGCACAGTTTTTTGGCTTTTTAAGGCCATATTCCATCCCATCCTCATCACCCCTCACCTCCCCAGAGATTGCTTGATTAGTTTGACAAGTGCAATGTTGTGTTTTCTGACATGTTTTTACCGCGATGTTCGTGGACAAATGGCGCTGTGCGCGAATCCAACATGGCGGTTGTTTCCAAAAATCTGATGCACCTCAAGTTTTGTATTGACCATCAGCGGGCGTGTCCGATGTCCACGGACATCATGTCGGCCTCTGGACCAATCGCAGGGCCGTCCGCAGACCGAACAGGGAAGTCCGCGGACCGAACCCAGATATCACTGACTTGTTTGTAACTACTTTTTGGTCATTTTTAAATAAAATACTGCACTGAATTACAGCAAATTAACAAAAGTATGCTTTCTGGAACAATCCCCCACTCCTGCTGCAAATTTGGTGAAAATCTGTTCAGCGGTTTGGGCTGTAGACGTGAGCAAAACATTTTTTTCCATTGCGTCTATGGAAAAAACACACATTTTGGGACTCCCCCTATAATTTTGCCCCCCCTTGACGAAACCTCACCAAACTCTGGAGGATCAATCTGATGGGGCCATATACAATTATTGCAATGTTTCGTGAGGATTCGTCCGGGGGAGCAAAGTTATAAACCGCCCAAAAAGTGCTCTTCCTATGGGTTGAGCAACTTAACCATTATATATACCTTCAACAGCTCCCATATAGCATTGTTGCATTCCTCTCTTTTGGCTGCATGCCAGCCTTCCCATCATCTTACAAAAACAGGTTAGCTGCTCTGCTATGATCGAACAAGGAAGAGTGTGAAATCTGAAATTCGACAAGTTGACTCAAGGCCATTTCATCTGAATGCTAAGATTCTCGGTGGTCCCAAAGCCACTCCCACATCCCGCAAACAATTAGGAAAGATGCTCTCCTGTCTGCCCTCAAGCCCTCGTATGTGGGAGACTGGAGAACAACTAGTCTTGACTCATAGCGTCTGTGCAATACATGTAACCTCCTTACCTACAACTATCGTATTGACTCGTAGCACATGTGCTATATATGTAACTTAATGTGTCCACAACTACCAGACCTGTTTCGGTTGCAGGTCATTTGGTCGAAAACCCAATGGTCGATTTTTTTTTTTATTTAAGCGGGTGTTCCCCCCCAACTCCCCTTTTTCTATATTAATTATTTTTTTACCAAACAAAACTAAAAAAAATATAAATAAATACAAAAATTCAACCATTCTTTTTCGACCATTTGACTTTCGATCAAATGGTCATTCGATCTTTTATTTTTGACCATTTGACCGGACACCACTTGTCTCACAGCCCCTGGCTATACATGTAACCTTATGGGCCTGCAATTTACCTGATGGCCTTGTGCTACTGATGTAACCAAATTGTAACCAACCAGTTTTGACCTGTTCCAAATGTAACTAGTGACTAGATGCCTGAGGTCTTTGTGTGCTGCTATAAGTGTAAAAATAAATAAAATAGTGCCTGATGCTCTTCCAGGACATAGCTATACTAAGACAGCATAGCACATTCTTACCACAGTTCATGTTAACACCGCAGTATCTGGACACGCCTTTTCACTGTAAGAACCCACGGTCGGAGTCAGCGCAGTATAAAAGCTTTTTAACATATAATATAACATATATCGACGCTCATCGGATCTGCGGTCACATGAAAGCCAGAAGTTGTTTTTTATTTTTTTATTTATTTATTTGCATTTATAAATTCACACGTGTCATAATAACGCAAAGCCCGAGGTCAGGCGGCAAGTTGTGTTGCTCATGGCTGTGGCGTCCCTGTATCAACATGACAGAAAAACAACATAAATCACAATTATACCTCCCACTCGAAAGTCTACATTATCTGTGCGCTAGCCTGGATTTCGCTGATTTACAAGACAACGGCAGCAGTGTACGCAAAAGGCAGACATGTCTTTGTATGGAAAGTGAAGTCAGCGGTATTTCTCTTTTTTTTTAATAGCTATCAATCCCCTCGTTTGGTGGAGGCCTTTAAACCGAAATAGGAAGGCGGTTTATCACTAGAAACCCTGATGATTCCCTTAAAAGGCATTTGTTTCTTTTTTCCTCCTTCTCTGGGGGACTGGCTACAAACTGGGAATTGCTATCTTATGAGTCATTAGCGCAGCAGAACTGTAAAAAGCTCAGATCCTGAAACATTTACAAAGCCGAGCCTCGTCCAAGCGAGCTTGTAGCACAGGGGGGAAATCTTTCAGCCTCCTGACACAAGAATCGCAGAGACGCGTCCAGGGGCGCTCTTGCCAGAACTGTTCATCGAGCTAGAAAGCGGCTTGCTTTCCTGCCAGCTCCTGTGGTCCAGGGATGTTATTGTTCCTCTGTGCCCGTGTGCGCCCGTTTTCATGGGTAGTCACGTGTAATTTCCTGAGGCACAGAGAAAGTGCACTACCCTCACAAAGGTAGAGTGGTGGTAGATATAATTGTGCTAGCACTAAGCGTGAGACGTATATTGTTTATACATCAATAATAACAGACAGGGGTGTTGCTAGGTCTGGAAAAGACCCGGGGCTACGCTAATGTCGGAACTGTCGGGACTGGGGGCTAGCTAGCCTTTTGGCTGTAGCTCCTGAGATTCTATCCGGGGCTACAACCAAAAGACCAGGGGCTATAGCCCTCTTAGCCCCCCCTAGCAATGCCTCTCATAACAGGGGGATATTAGCGGTTGCATGTCACTCCTCTGGGGGACATGGTACCTTCCAGGTTTGGTATCCTGGTCACATGGGGTAACCATGTGACCAAGTAAATAAAGGACATGAGCCGCTTCCGGCTCGTCAGTCGATCCAGAGCTGACTCCTGTGTCTCATTGCACCATGCTGGTGCGGCGCAGCTTGCCGTGGGCCCTCCACGTGGCCCGGCATGAAGATGGTGCCCCTGCGGGGCAACACCGTCTCTACTAATTGGTGAAGCCGTGTGACCACAGCGACGGTGGTACCCTGGCCTGGGTGACCCAGGACCGGGGCTGATGGATCGGCAGTTCCGGTGTCCCTGAGCTGCGGAGGCCGCGGAGTGGCCCTTGCGGTCCGCCCCTCGCGATCCGCCTACATGGTGATATAACATCCAGTGATCCGGTTGCAGGAGGGTGCCTCCTCTGGTCCTCCCATCCCCATGGATGCGGGTTGGGTAGGGGCCTGGTGATCCAGGCCGCCACAACATTAGCCAGCAATACAGTGCTGCAGTGATCATAGAGTCCCCCGCATCCTCAAACCATTAGATATAGTTTATTTGTATCTATTTGAAGAACAGGGATGCCCATTTTGATCAGAAATTACTCACACTAACACATTTGAATATGGCGTACGGATTCCCACAAAGGCATACCTCACTAAGGCTGTTGAAGAAGGAGGATTTTGGTTGGGGCAAGTGAGAGCCCATTGAAATGAATGGACGGATAGGAGGCTTGGTGTGGGAATCAAATGCATATGAGTTGGGAGGTATGCGAAGGGTGCAAGTACAAAAGTACAAAGATGCGAACAAGTGGTGAGCCAGAGAGTGTAAAAACGTGGAGCAAATATCAGTGAAACATATATAAGAAATCAGGCGACACACAAAGGTAACATTAACCTGAGGGGGCAAGTGTTTTGAACTTCAGAAGAGTGCTATAAGAATATACAAAATGTGATTATTACGCAACCCTGGAGGGAGTGATGGGGTCAGGTAGGGAGGATGCGAGGAGGACAGGGAGATACAGCTACTTATTCACTTGAGTCGTTTCATTACAATGTGGGCTAAACCCATGAAACATCACAGCTTTGCACAGCATTCCTAACACAAATGGAAAGTCATACCTGTCAAACTTTTGTGTTGCCATATCAGGTAAACAAGAGGATTTTGGTAATGCAGGTGAGAGCTCCATTGACGGAAAGGCAAAAGGATTGACGGGCGACTGAATTGTGTCTAGGGCGGGTGACACCCGCTAAACAAGGGTGAGTTGACAGGTATGCAAATTGTTGTATTATGTTGGGGAGCTTTTCTAATGAACTTTGGTAATGTATTAGTGATTTTTTTTCATATGAGTTGTGAAGTTTCATTTGGTAAACCAAGACACAATAAAAAAAAATCTTTACATAAGAACGGGAATTATAGGTACATTTTGCTGAACGAGACATATTTTTAGCAAACACCTAGAGCCCGATTAATAGAATATTTGCTGGTTCAAAGTGAGTTTGCACTGCTGAAAAGTGACTTTTATACTTCCGACACAAACCCTGATTCATGGAACCCTGCAAAGTGTATTTTTGCCGGGCAAAGTCAGCGCAGTCATTTCTGCAGAGCAAAACGACTTTGCCCAGACTTTGCACGTCAAAAATACACTTTGCAAATTCACTTTGAACCGGGCAAATATTCCATGAATCGTGCCCTGTATGTTCATTTAATGTGATTCAATTCTGACATGGGCAGCGGCGGGGGGTTTACGCTTTGGCACTTGTGTTGTCTGTGTATGCTGGGTAGGTGTGTGCAATAGTGAGATATGCATAACAGCGACCCACCTCCATCTTGGAGTCACGTTCGAGCCACCTCGCTGCATGCGTGTCTTGAATTGTGCACCGCCCCCCCTGCACATCACGTGGGTTATTGTTCCTTGCTTTGTGAACCGCGGTGCCGAAAGCCTGAATATGTCTTTGGAAAGAAGCTGTGCAGAGCCAATCCGTTGTGTGGTTCCCTTACATATGGATCTCCTCAATCAAAGGCGTTGCTAGGGGGGCACTGAGGGGGCTATAGCCCGGGTCTTTTGGTTGTTGTCCTGAATAGAAGCCCAGGAGCTACAACCAAAAGGCTAGCTAGCCCCGAGTCCTGACAGTCTCAACATTAGCATAGCCCGTGGGCCTATTACGGACCTAGCACCACCCCTGTCCTCAATTGTGTTGTAATTGACCAAATCCTCTGTTCCAGAACACTCCAGAATACTCTGAACTCCAAACAGAATGTGCTGGAAGCAGCACACATTGGAGATTCCATCGGCAAGGAAAGGGTTGATCAATTGGGCAGTCTATTCGATATAAAGTTTCGGAATATGAACTAGCACATAACATAAAGTATCCATACAGCAAATAAATAATGTACATTGCAATGCAAATCTTAAATTCAGGTCATGCATGCACTGGTCATCATGTGACCAACACAGAAAGACCCTCATTTATAAATGTATGGGCAATTCGCAGGAAAGAGCCAACTGATTGTGCCTTACGCAGGCAGCTCGTTCCTGAGGTTCTTATCCGTTTCCACCGATCAGTGCTGCACCGTACACACTGCATGGTCATGGGTACAGAGATGTTGTATCTGCCCATGTTTCTGCGCCGCTTCACTGCATGTATGTGGCGGCTATGTGGTGAACTCTGCTTTGCATGCCTGATCATGGCAGACATTACAGATGGGGACAACTGTCAATCTTCTATGGATTACCATGCATGTGCCTGCTTACTGTTGGCACAGGAATGCTAGGCACAACCTGTTAAAATCAAATATTCACTGCAAGCCTTACGTATGACCATCCCTGGTAGAATGGGGAGATCCCATGCAGTTGTAGGGGTCACATAGGGAACCCTGGATTGTGTTTCCTATGTATGATGCATGGCCAGATGCAGAGAAAATATGTACAAACATGTTTTTCATGCCTCTCCCCTCAGCTCCATGCTTCATCCACTCCAGAAACAAGCACCTCAGTTTATGCACCTGATCCTCCACCTCCCCACCTACCCC
Source organism: Ambystoma mexicanum (assembly GCF_040938575.1). NCBI lineage: Eukaryota > Metazoa > Chordata > Amphibia > Caudata > Ambystomatidae > Ambystoma > Ambystoma mexicanum. The sequence continues at coordinate 229,251,670 of NC_090937.1, read as the reverse complement.
TAAAAACTGCACATACTCACCCCCACACCCTCCCACTAGCCTCTCCCAACAAGCCCCCTAAATGCGCCCTGTTCAATGCCAGATCAGTCCCCACACATGCCCCCAAAATTCACATCCTTCTCACCTTCAATGATCTCGACCTGCTTGAAACATGGCTCCACCGTGCAGCAGGCCCTACACTATCCATTGCTATCCCCCAGGATACGCCATCATGCGCAATGACAGAACCCACATTAGAGGACACAGAGTCGCTCTGATATACAAAAATACCATCACCATCAGGGCCACCAATTCCAGCCCAATCCCAAACTTCAGAAATGCTGTCCACCAAACTCACTCTCTCACCCACCAATGCGCTCAATCTCCACCTCATCTATCGCCCACTAGGCCCCATCATATCCTTCAAGGAAGACCTCATGCTAAAACCTTAATCCTAGGAGACCTCAATCTTGGCCTCAATGACCCCACAAACCCACACGCAAAAAGCCTAGCCACAGCCTTCAAATACATCGGCTTTGCTCAGTAAATCACTGAACCTAGCCACATCCAGGGCCCGACTCTCGACTGGATTGCCGACCTTAACTGCAACCTGACCAGCCCCACCACCACAACCTGGCCATGGTCTGACACTCTGCAACCACCTCACCAGAACAGCAAACTTCACCCCATCAGCAACAGACTGGATCATATCCCTTTTAGCAGACAGATTCTCCCTTGTCGTTATGGACGACCATGTTGCCCCACGAACACCAGTATCCTGTGGAGTCCCACAAGGGTCCTGCATCTCCCCAACCCTGTATAACATTTATACTAAACCGCTTTTTGATCACCTGGATGCCCTCGGCATATCCTACATGAATGATGCCGACAACACCCACATCCTCCTCCCTCTCTCAGGCCCCTACCACCTTGATGCCACAACCATCAACTCAGTTCATGACATTGTCCAAAACTTTATGCAACCCACCAGTTATGCCTCAATGATGACAAAACTGAGATCCTCATTGTAGGCTCGCACTCCACCCTCCGCAGCATGGATTCAGCCTACAAAGCATTCGACATTGACGGCAACAGGATCCAATCATCCTCTGCAGCCAAAACCCTGGGCATCTACCTAGATGCAACCCTTGACCTCTCTCGCCAGGTCAACGCCATTGCCTCCTCTGCTGCCTACACCACAAAACTATTGAATGTCGGCAAGCCATTCCTCACCACAACCAACCGCCTCACCATAGATCGAGCCATCACCGGAGCCAAACTGAAATACTGTAAAGCCTTCTTTGCAGGAATCTTTGAACGTAAATTGTGCAAGCTGCAAACTTTCCAAAACGATGGCCTCCAAGCAGCCCTAAGCTTGTCCAAGCACGACCATGTCACAAAGCCCAGGAAAGAAGCCACTGGCTCCCGATCTGTAAACTGATTAAATTCAAAACCCTCTCCATCGCACACAGGTGTACTAGGAACACTGCCCGGGCCTAGCTATCACGCTGGGTTGAGGAACACACACCCCCCCTCGCCCTCTAAGATCAAGAACAGCCATCTCCTCAGAGTGCCCACCTTCACCTGCAAGACCGCAGGAGGACTGAGCTGACATGGCCGCTAAGGTCTAGAACAATCTCGCCATCAGCCCGAGAAAGAACCTTCCTACTGGACATTCAGAAAAAAACTAAAAACGTGGCTCTTCACCTAAAAGCTCCCTGAGCTAAGACACTAAGACAATCGGATGCCTGTCTCCTCTTCCCCCCCCCTGTCACTCTCTGCATGTTAAGCACCCTGAGCCAAGACTTTAAGACATTGTGACATCCCTCCTTTTTCGCGTTTGTTTCTTGCATTTTCTGTATTTTGTATTTTATGTCTCATAATGTAACTAGCGCCTAGATACCCAAGGTTTCAGTGTGCTGCAACAGATGCAAAAATAAATTAAAATGTACACCCGACTGCCTCGCCATCTTAGAGCACAACACACCTCTCACGGCTCAGTTTGTAAGCAATCTCTCCAGATGCCACAGAGACACTCATGCGTCATCTCATTCAGGAACCCCAGACAGGCAAGAGATGGAGAGGGCCTGTCTGTGCCCAAACCCCTTCCCATCTGCTCACCACAGTGATCACACAGGCCTATGCCAGTCCAGTTCATCAGTGATCAGTCAGGATGGTCTTCAGCACCATGACGTCATGCAAATGACTGAGGAACGCTATGTAAATACTCCTTAATATACCCTAACACACATCCATCTATAAGAGAGCAGAACATGGCAATGTGTTTCATGTCGCACATGCGATTATGTATGCACTTAACACAAATTCATGCAAAGTCAACTGTTTATTATATAGAAATGAGTCTTTCAGGCAAGTCCCTGGTTCCCCGGCATCTGGGGCTTTTCTTATCCTGGGGTTCGTTGATAGTCCTTCACCGGGACATCTCCGCTTGCTTTCTTCTCTTCTTACTTGTCCTGTTCTTATTGGCCAGTGGTTTCTCATCCTCCTCTGGCTTCACCGCCTCGCGGCCCTCTACCTCGGTGGGAGCCTCCATAAGACGTGTGCAGGAAATGAGGGACGTAGGGAGCAGCTGTGGTTGGTCCCAAAGTCCTGGAAATGGACCCAAAGAGCGTGCTAGAGAGGGCTGCCCCTCTGATATTAGGACTTCAATGTACTTGTTGACTGCCCCTCGTTAGGGAGGGCTTGGGTAGGCAATTTGGTCAACTTTGATAATACCTCCACAGCCCAGAATATACAAAGTGGAGTCACCCCCACAAATAATGCATCCACCTTCCTTCATGAACCATGTGGGGCAAACAGCAGAAAGATGCCCAACCTCACCCATGTTGCTTAACAGCATTGGCGTTGTTAATTGGTTCATGGGTGTGTGAGTGACTGCACGCATGCATAACAACTGTGGAAAGCACTCCTCCTGGAGTGTAGGGTTGTGCATATGTCCTGGGGTGGCAGAATGCGGCCTCGTAGCAGGGGGCTGCATTGTGTAGCGTATTCAGGCACTCAGGTCTACATATTGATTAGGAATGCATGAACCCACCAAGTGCACCGTCCCTTCCCTTAATGATGAGGGTAGGATCTATAAGGCGATCTTTAATAGGGTTGAAACCTATCAAGATTATCGCTCGAAATCAGTGCAAACTGCACTTTTATTTTACCTGGGAAGCTGGATTTTTAGAAAACACACGTGATTTTAAGTTGTCATAAATATGTGTGGATTGTATTAATGAAGTGTAAATTATGTGGATGTAAATGTGCGGTGTTAAGGTCTAGTCATTTAGGCCAGAGACACAACTAAATAAAAAAATAAAAAAATAGGGCTGATGCTGTTGTACATCTGGTATTTGTAGTGTCTGTTTAGTGCCTCACGCCCGCTATAGAGCAGCCAGCTGTCTACACTGCGGGCGACTGAAGAAACCTGTGCTACAGGCACACAAGCAGCCTAGTTCATTTCCTAATATGTTCATCACTTTCATTCGAAAATAATAGTTAAAAGAATGAAACAATAAGTGCATTAAGATTACATTAGCACTCATCAGGAAGAGTCAGTATTTCTCCATAAGTAATTACTTTTCTCCCCAAATACCTGACACGTCTTTCCTTGGCAGCCTGACCCACCCTTTCTGTCTGAGGGGAATCACACTTCCGACATGTTCAAGAGTTCATTTCGTGCTGTCCCCCGTTCAGATATTGCCACCCCAGAAGTGACACTACACGTAGGTTTCTTAATCACCATCAGCTCGGAGTACGTCCATTTGATCACATCTTTAACCGAAAAAGCACATGGTGGCCCTATGCCAGCTCTCTCCTTTTTGACAATATGAAAGCCATGGTAGCCACCAGTGGCGGCTGGTGAATTTTTTAACTGGAGGGGCGTACTTATTTATCCCAGATATGGCTGAGTGACTGAGCGCAGCGAGGGAGCCCACACCACTCATGGGGTGTTCGGGAGGGGTGGGGTGAGGGGGTACTTCCTCAGTGAAATGTTATTAAATAATAGGCGACAATGGTACCTTTTAGAGCACGCTTTTTAGAGAAATTAGGTAAAAAGCCAAACAGTTTGCAATTGGGTTTTGTAGGGTAACTCATGAAAAGAATCCAATAGATGCAAGTCACCAACAGTGCACAGGATTTTCCTGATGCCTTTAGCCACAATATGTGCAAGTATGAAAAGATTTTCATGCTGGCTGTACCCATACATTTCCATACTGGCTGCACCAATATATGCCAGTATTCGCATATAAGAACAACCTCATGTTTGCTTTGCGCGTAATGGTAATAATGATACTGTAAGACTAGTGCCCTCATTATGACCCAGGCGTTGGACCAGTGATGCCGAGTGAGCATGCGCTACAATTAACAATTCGACCGCTGTCATTTCAAGGCTTTCCTATGTTCATTGAGTTGTGTACACATTCCAAGGGCATTCATGGGGGTAATGCAATCACCTGCAGTTTGCTAATTAAGTGGAAATACTATTTGAGGCAGGCTTCAACACCTGGTAATGGCCCGTAAGGGGAGTGGGAACACAAGGTGACAACCAAGGGTCTTGGTGAGCAAGAGCAGAGCGTGCAGTGCTCCATCAGCAGCTCAGGCTGTCAGGTGAGGTGGCCGGGGCCAGGGCAGAATGGGGAGAAGTGGATGGGTGCGTGGTGATGTGGCGCAGGAGGGCATGACATGGAGTTAGAGCGGGCCTGGAGCGGATCCCAAGCAGATGAAGAGATGTTGAGGGACAGATGGGGGTGAAAGGCAAGTGCGAGGCAGTGGGGTGTGCAGGGAGTGGCCTGGGGCGCATTTGCTACCCCTGGAATCTCATTGGCCAGCCCAGTTGCCACCCCATTATCCTGAACTATGATCATTATGTGTGTGTGTGTGTGTGTACTCGTACTTCATGCCACCCCTGCATAAGTCAGTACCCCACTCTGGCCCCCCCTGTTAAAAGAGTGTGGACACACCACTGGTGCGGGGGCGGGGTAAATGGCTGCCACATTGGATGCAGTGAACGCAGGCTTGCCCTTGCAAATAAAGCCGAGTCCCTCGAGCCGAGATTGGACATCCAAGATTCTAAGGATGCTAATTGGTCAAGTGTAATACACATGCCAAGGCTCAGTGTGCCTTTAGCAGCCTACTCTATTCCTCTGCTGGTGGACACTGGAGAAGAGGTTGTGGAAAACAGTGTGCAGCATTTCTCAGGCGAGGGTGACATTGAGCTTGCAGCCAGAAGTTGGCGTGCCTTTGAATTGAACGCTGGACTGCATATGTAGGTATTGCTGAACAGGCCATCTAACCACAGGAATAAGGTCTGCATCTATCGGTTTGGCCAGGCAAAGGGCAAAACTGGGCGCACCAGCTTTATTTTTTTTTTATTGATTATTTATAATGCGCCTATACAGCGAATGGTGTTTCAAGGCGCATCAAGCCAAGGGGAAGGTGGGTACAGGGGAGAAAACAAAAACCATAACGTTCCTACTATGTCTTTAGGTATTCGGATCGTGCAAGTGCAGTAACAAGAATGAAGGAAGAGTGGGTGGAGGGGGAGAGTGTAGGAAGAAGTCTACTAACACAGCACACAACCTTATTGAGAGGGAGGATTCTCATACCTCTATGGTGTTGCCTGGGTGCCGGCATTTCTGAGGCTGCTTGCATCGCGTCTGCCGAAAACTGTCTGTGTTAAATCACAAAGTCGCGCTGATTGTCTGATATATTTCATTGCTTATAAGGCAGACAATGTTGCCTGTCTTGTTACCTGTCTCATTCCATATCCCTGATTAGCCCGCTTGTCCTTCCACTCAGGGGCAACCCTCTAGTTTTCTACATTTTGTTTCCTGGAGGAGGCAGAAGATGAAACTGAGATCGGAAAAGACACGGGCTCTGTGGATTTTGGAGTGAGCTAAGTACAGGGCAATGAATACACGCTTTAAGTGATCATTTTGCCTGAACTCTACAGGAACCAATGGCTTCATTTGCACTAAATAACAGAGGCGGGGAAAATACTCATGAAAAGTTTAAGATGCGGGGCAGCATTGCAGCAAATTCAAGATAGATTTTGGTTGGCTAACAATCCTAGCATGCACGAGGCTGCCATAGGTAACTTTTAAGTTGTGGGAGGTTGTCAGCAAGTGCACATAAAATCAAAGAAAGTCATAGCAGCCTTTCCGGCCTTCCACTTGATTGGTGTCGGAAGCAAAGATATTTTGACAGGGATGCACAGGAGTATTGTTCATGTGCCAAGCTTTGTTAAATAATGAATGGCTGTTAAGTGGCATTGGCATTTGTACTCAGAACATTAAAGGGAATGGTTACTGGGTAGTAGATTGTGGAAAGGGGGGCAATACCATTCTCTTGGACAAATATGCCCCCTTGTTTCTAAGGGACAGAGAACAAATATGAGATACACCTGGCGTGTGGAAAGCTACACCTTGCATAGCTCGAGTGCTGTTCAAGACCTAACTTTCATTTGGGGTAAAACCAGGGATTAAGGATGTAGTGACCTTTGGTCTGTCCAGAATTTCATTGGAGAATACCACTGCAGCTGTGTGGAGGTCAGAACATGTTGGTAGTTTAATTTGATGAAGCTACCAAACCTAGAGAGGAATTGGAGTTGGAAGTCTTCTGAACTAAATGCATTTAAAGAACACATTGGAAAGGGATATGGGTGCAGTGCTGGTTTGGATAAGGAGTATATGTGATTGACGGATCAATTGGTGGTGTATTGTTTCATATTGCATATGAGGGTGGGCATTGCTGCTGCAACTAGACATGCAAGGTGGGAATTTGTCACACTTGAAGGACCTGGGGATGGTAAAGTATCATTCTTAGTTCCACTGTGTATGTGAGACTGAGCACCGCTCTTTGCACACGGATTGAATCCAGGGGGTAGACACGGTTGCGTGCACAGTTTACCCATTTTTCCGCCTCACACCCTGCACTTTTGTAACTTAGCTGTAACTTAGCCAAAGGCACACCCTATGCACGCACCTATAGCACAACCCCTATTGCACACCACCTCTGCCATAGGTATGAAGCTAACTTTCACACCAAAAAATTCGAATTGTAGCAACTCACATAATTTCTATACTCTTAAACACCGCCCCGCCCCCCTCTCCCCTGGCTTACTTCAAAGTATACCTCCTTTCCACCCATCCGCATGTCATTTAGACATGGGTGACTCACAGGGTCTTGCCCACCTTCTCATAACTTTAATTGCTGAAATGTACACACACATAATATCACCTCCCAATGTTCCCATATATGAACTTAGGTCCCTCCGAGGATGTCAAACAACAGCAAGTTGGGACCATAATTATAATGAAAGGCGCTATAACAAATGACAAAGTGAGCGACAACATGAATGAATATGATGAAAATGCTGGGAAGTGAGTTCCAACCGGAGGTTCAAGGGACACATTTATGTCCATGACCCTTGAAGGACAAACGACGCAGGCAATATAAGAAAATCAAACCAGAAAAATATATTGGGTTCTTAAGACGGGTTTGGGTGGGAATTCTGTAGTGAAGTACAATTCCCCAAGTAGGAAAGTGCATGAATGTGTAACTAGTCCATTGGAGCAGGGTATGGCCCCTGCAGACCATAGTCTAAGCTTGAATATTCAGTGATACATCAAAGTAGTTGCCCACATGAGGGAGATTACCACGAGAAGTGGTACAGGGAATTTTATTTAGTGGAATGTTTAACCGAAAATTGAGTTACACATGTTGTTTAATAAAATGTAGGATTTCTTACAAGAGCATGTCATAGAGCAGGGTTGTCCAACTCCAGGCCTTGAGGGCCAGATCCGTGTTGGGTTTTCAGGATACCCCTCATTAATATCCATGAGATAAATTAGCATACAATGATTCTAAATGTATGCACATTTTTTTCTCATAAATATTAATGAGGAATATCCTGAAAACCCACCAGGACCTGAAAACCCATCAGGATCCCAGCTCTCGATGCCTGGAGTCGGATATCCCTGTCCTAGAGCATAGCAAGATGGCTTTCAACAACCAACTCGCCAATGCCCGATGTGTGCAGTAGCACCTTTGGGCGTTCTCATGTGCAGAATGGGATTACCATAAAAAATGATCTTGGACCCAAATAACCGGACAGACTCAAAGAATATGGAAAAATGCTACTTTTTATCAGCTCAATAAAGTAGGGAAACCTGGCGGACAATAAGTCATAGTCCACACACACTCTCAGTTACATTTTAGTTAAAGAAGAGGCTTTATACCTCGATGTATGTCAGCTATGATGTCATCCTACGTGGCAAAAAATAAAACCTATCGGAAGATGAGAATGGTTTGGAGAACATATCTATTTATAGTTTAAATAAGCGTTAGTATCATCCTTGAATGCCTCTTATGTAAGAGGCAAGCCTCAAACAACCGCTAACTACGCATAATACAGATAGTAAAGTAATACTAGCAGGGGATAGGCTTGTGTAAAAATGAATGTTCCACATTACATAGGCCCTCTGATTGATTGGCATTCTCTCCCAACATTCGGCTCACTAGCAGCACCTAAGCAAAACGAAGCCCAGGTGCAGAGAACAACGTCAGACTACTGCCCACTTGCCCAATTAGACTACCATCTCTCATCAGCCAAGACTTCCGCCAAGGCTCCTTCTTTGTAATTGACCTTGCTGAATGTTCTCTTCCCTGGAACTTTAAGGGGAGTTAAGGTACATTATTATGTTCATACAGGGCTTATGAATAGGCCTTGTTTTAAGGTCTTGGTCCACATGTGAAGAGACTATGATTTTGTCAATCTCCCCTTTCCATTTAGTGCTATTTAATTCAATTAAATCAGGTGTTATTACCTTCTTCAGCCTTTGGAGACTTGGTTGCTCTATCTCACATATGCTTTCTCCATCTTTAATTGTTCAATACCTGGCATTCACAAATGTTCGTTCATTTACTTAAGAGAAATGCTTATCATTGTTGACTCCCTTTGTACTCTGCAGTTTGCTTCTTATTGTGACATGCTTGATGTCTGGAAAGCAGCTATCCTCCTATCATGCACAAATTCACTTCCAGTGTCCATCGGCTCCGCAGCCCTCGTCTTTCTCCTTCTTGCTTTGTGCTTTACTTATTATTCAGAGCTGGCGTCCATCTTTTCAACATGGCCGCTTTACCCATATTATATTTTCTACTGCAGCAAGCTTCTAAATGACTAATCTACCTTGCGTTTAAGCATATATACATTCACTACTCATCTGGTTACTTATCTTCTGTATATATATGGTTTCTTCTTACTCATAGATATGTTTACTTAGTTTCTTCAGTTACGTCTTCATTTTTTAAGTTTCCTCATATAGTTTCAGTACATCATCATGTCTTCTTCTTCTTATGACATCACTTTGCAGCTGTTAGATTTCCTTTACAGTTCTTTGACATTCAGTGGTGTCTGGAAATCTCCTGCTAACACTTCAGTTCACTTCAGGTACATTTGATATGGTTGTCTAAGTGCATATCGTCTCTCAAACACCCGATACAGTCTTGGAATGATACTTGGTGTCATGCACAGTGTCTTCTTGTCCTTCATCCATTATGTTCGAGGTGAGGGGGGGTTCTATTAATGATGTACTCATCTGCTTCTCCGAATTCCCCCCTCTGGTCGAGTCCTTGAGAACCTCCTCCTTCTCAATTATTTTCATTTTTCCACAAAATGACTTCTTTGGGGTCCATATCTTAGTCACCCCCCTCAGGTCACCTGCATTCTTTATGTGTCCATCTGCACTCCAAGTCATATGGCAGCACTCCCCTGATGGTTGACAGAACACCCAAGGCCCTACATAGTTGTTATGATCCTTAGGGTAATAAAACTCAATTCCCGGGGGTACCAGGGGACTTTCTATCAGGTGCTCATGGGTGGTGTTCTCGGTCTGTGTGTGTTCATCAGACACAGCGTTCACATAGATCATTATCTTCATTCCGATTGCCTTCTTTGCTGTCTTCTTGCACTGTCCGATAATTATTCTTATAAGACAGAATCCCTGCAACACTAACACTAGTAGTGCTCCAAGTAGTTTGAAGGCATTTGCCAACCAGGTTGGAACTCATGAAAACAGGGAAAAAAACAATCTTCATCCTCGGTCTTGTCTCCTTCATCCATCATTTTCATATGCAAAATAGGCAATATGGTTATTGCTTCTGTCAGGGTTCCATTTTCTTCATCATAGGTAGGTATGTATGTACAGTGGGATGGCACCATTTTGGCACGCACACCTCCTTCCATTGCTGTAATTAAGTCCAGGGCATACCTGTTCCAGATGTTCCTGATGGCCCTCAGTTCTTCTTTTATTACATTAAATCCTTTTATTGTGAGTTGATCATTTGTAACAGCACCCACCTAGTGATTTGTAACCACTTGGCATTCGCTGCAGCTTGAATTTATGGTATGAATATAGCTGTAAATATCACTGCCGTTCTGCTGAACAGTTTATGCTCATCTGGTATGTCATGATAGGCGTCTATTGATTTTGCTGAGAAGTAGTTCTCTGTCTTTTGTCGGATAAGGTTAAGCAATCTTTTCTTTCTCTGGTCTGCCTCCATTTTAGGAAAATCTGTGATCTGCAGGTCGGTTTATGGTACTACTAGTGCTGGCATATTCCTTAGTACTACTGAACAAACCCCTCTCCATTCTGGTGGCAACTTAATATATGCTCTTGATCTACAGGGCTTGAGTGGTCCATCAGGACTGCTGTTCCTCCCTTCATGCATGGTATGTCAAAAACACGACCACACGCCTTGGCCCTGGTTTACCCATGTGAAGAATGTTTTGACAAAGATTAACATGGGCATTTCTGAGACAGTCTTTAATTGTTCACTAACCCTTGGTCTTAGTAAGGAACACTTAGTGCATGGACTGCTGGTGGATCTCACGAAAAGAACTAACAATAAAGCTTTAGTATTGAAATATCTCAAGATGAAATTACAACTGGGATATGAGCTTTATCTTACTGGGATAGCTTCGTCTGTTGAGAGAAATGTGTTCTTAAAATTACATTTAGGAAATTCTTGGAACAATTTTAATATTGGGTCTTGCCCTATTTGTCATTATTATAATGACGGTGAATATAATCTATTCATGTGCCCTATTTCTAGGATGTTACTTGTATTTGGTGGTTTCCATTATTCAAGTATATATCTACTTTGGCTGAAGCTCTCGATTTATGTAAGTCAGCACAGATTTAGATTGGGGATGTTTGCTGTTTTTGAAGTTCTTATCCTTGCATGAAATAGACTACAGACATTTTTAAAGATACTATGATATAGGCTTTTGCTTATGTGGATGTTTTTAGCAATTATAGTATTTGGTGATTTTAGTTGACATACTACATTATTTAATATTGTATCAACCTGTGAATTAATGGTGGTCATTTTAAGTATTTATTGTTCTGATTAATCATTTTGATTTTGTGTGATTGTTTTATGGAATGAATTTCCAAAAGAAACCAAACTGAGCCCACAGTTTTACAATTATGAATGGCCAACTTAAGTTAGTACTTGTTTACCGGTCATCGAGGGATGAAAGGCTGAGTCGGTTTGTCCAGGATTGAAACCTGCAACCTATAGATGACACAAAGATCACAGCAGTAATACTTAAGCCTCTGAGCTATCCTACCAGCTAACTGCACAATTACAGTCAATATTACTGTATTACTGCTTTATCCAAGCTAATTGCTTAAGTTATAACTCCTCTAAATCAACCCTATGCTTTCTCCAGTTATTTCCTTGGAAGCGGGCCGCGGGGGGAGTCAATCATTACCCCAGAAACACCAATCATCAACCAATGTATTTATTAGAATTCCGATGCTCGGTGAATCAAGCTTGTTGACCCACCTGTAACTTTAAGAGACAGAGATGCTGAAGGTCTCCTCTTGTGCACATCTGACACCACAATCTGCTACAGACTGGAAACCATTGAAACCCAGTGAGCCGGTATTGCGATATATTCAGAGGGCACAGGCAATAAAGCTATGAAGGTCATTCTAGCTGAGAGGGAGAGAACCTTACTAACTGCTGGGAAGTGCATCTGATCTACTCAATCACCGGGTAAAGTTATATCAAAGCACCAAACGTGGTACGAAACCCACAGAGGATCTTGGCAATAGGCAGCAGTCATTACTGGTGCTCAATAGAATGTATAGATTCATTTGGATGTTTTCAATCTAAAGAAATCATTGAAAATGAATTGTCTGAATTTCTTGTAAGTTGGGTATGTATCACCCCTGTCCATGTTTTTTCTTGACATGTGCAAAGGATATCACTGCAGGATAGGCCTGCCCCATACACAGGTCTCCCTAATTCTTGGGTCCCATAGACATATATCCTTTAAATGGAGTGCTTTCTTTTGGACGCTCCCAAAACCAGGTTGATGTTGAGCGTTCATGGGCACTGGATGAAAATAACAGATGTTACTATTACTCACCTAAATGATCCTTGTATTGACTGGCTAAGGTGAAGAGCAGAAAGGGTATTACCAGAAAGTCAATTTATATGTGTGCAGGGTCCACAAGGATCACTGCATATCTACATGTATGCGACTCAGGCCTTAAGATTGCCTTTGCGTCTCTCCCCGGCATTCACACACTCTATTTCTCCCATTTTGTACAGTGAGCCCTTTCTTGGTAGCTAGGTTTTTACTACATAAATCTCGTACGTGCAAATGCATAGGTAAATGTGTTTTCTTCCGCTACGCAACAACAACATGCATGAAAAATAACTGCTTATTGTAAGCATTCTAAATCTACAATGCAGACAAACTACTGTGTATTTTCCACTCATGCTCTTTTTTATATTCCGAAACCAGGCTCTCAAATCTCGTTCTGTAAGTCCTGCTATTGTTAGGGCATGTCATGTTGCATTTCTTGTACAATTTAAATACTTAAGCAATAATCACCCATTCCCCGCGCTGTACTAAATGCACGTGGGCCTTTAACAAATGTCCCCTGGAGGTTACCACATGGTATAGCCTGGGGGATGGGTTATTATTGGCATTAGCACCTCAGCTTTGCCTACTGGGGCGTTAATGTCAAATTTGTCCCTCAAATAACTGGTGACACTGGGCCCAACCCGTTGTTCAAGTGGAAAGAAAACCTGATCAAAGAATGCAGCCTTCCCAGTCTCTCTTCCATTCCCATAGTGGGTTCTCCGCGTTGTGGTTGGTAAATGGAGCAACGGCTCCCCACAAACTCCATCACCACGCTCCACCCAGGCGCAATGCTAACCCCCAATCAACGTGCCTGCTGTTTAAGGGAACGTTCAGTGCAGTTTCAACTTCTTCCTACACTTTTATTTTAAAACTAAGCCATTCCGAAACGATTTATTTTTAAAATAAAAGTATAGGAATGATAAAACTTAATTTAAAAAGGTAGAGGAGCACCGCTACCACCCGCTTTGACCACTGGACCATGGTGCCAGGTGTATGTGGGAGGAGCAGGAGAGGATGGGCGAGCAGCCGAGGCAGGGAGAAGTGCAATGCGCACAGCTTGCGGCTCGCTCCGAGCCTGGGATTGGCTCATTAGATTGAACCCGGGTTTGGAGAAACCTGATTGGTTGGATCACAAGCTCACAGTGCAAAGGGACTATAAGTACCAGAATGCCAGGTGACGTGCGCCTAAAAAATAAGACTGGTTCATCATTTAGCCAGCATGGCATAATTTAAGATCCTCACCAAAAAACAACTTTTAAGACTCAAACAAAGCCTGAGCACATATGATGAAGTCACATATTTTAGTTGTTTATTGACACAGTCATGCATCTTATTTCATAGATAACATTTACCTTTCCAGGGGCGTCATTAGGGGGTCACCATGTGTTACACCCAGGTGTTACACTTGCAACCCCTGAGGTCTCCCTTGCTAGCCCTGTGGTCTCCCTTGCTACCCATAAAAAAGGTTTTATTTTTAAATGTAAGTTCCTGGGCTATGGCCAGCTCCATGTGGCTCTTTGTTTCTGGAGTGACTGACGTTCTTGTTCAGGCCTCTTTAAAAAAAACAGGGTGTTCCACAAGTGTAACACTTTGAGCAGTGATCCTAAATAAGAAATAATAGGAATAACACATAATTTGTCTTTCTGGAATTCTTTATAAAAATTGCTAGACTCATGTAAAGGTTTATTTCAGGCACACATAAGGGGGTGAGTGACCGATTTAGTCTGTTCTTAAACACCTCAAATTCACAATGCAGACAAAAACTTCCAAAAAGCATTTAGAGTAGAATGAACATCCATTTTGGACTATGTATTTTGCTGTTTGCAAGTTGCAGTTATGGTATGTGTTTTTCTGGCGTTGTCTCTGTTATGATCATCACAAGACATCACAAGACATACCATCTTGGTGTCCTCGGTCACTTGATAAAATCTGTGTGCCTAAAAGCTTGTGTACAGTGTAGAAAGGTTTGACCACAGCACATAAAGTGTACCTTAATTTAATTGTGCCACAGTTAATGCTTTGTTGCAATGCATCTATCTTTCCTATCTCCATGGCATGCTGTTCAGGATGTTTGTTTGCATGTATGAGGTAACAAGTGCCCAGAGCATGGGATGTCGTGTGAGTGCGCTGCTCTCCCTGCACTAGTCTAAATTCTTTAATGCACAGTTATTAACCCTCTCAATGGTATGTATTTTGCCAACCTCCGAAGCCTAAAAAGTAGATCCATGCAGACTTGACACGTGGATAACTTTGCACCAGGGTTGCAGATGAACTGGCCCGCTGTTAAATCTCAGTTACCAGTTTAATGGTACCCACTACAGAGTGTCATTTGCTTTCTGACTTTGAGAACATTCAGACATGTAATTGCTCATTTTACTATAGCCAGTAAGATAGCTATAGCTGATAAGATAGATCAATGGGTTGAGCGCTCGCTGCTGCGATGTGTGTGTGATCTGCAGGTTTGAATCCCGGCAAAAGCAACTCAGCCTTTAATCCTTCTGAGGTTGATAAAAGAGTAGCAGCATGGGTTGGGTGATATTGTGTGTATATTTGTTCTATATAAGGCGCTTAAGCGTAAGTGCTATATAATAACACATCATTATCATTGGGCCTTGGATGTCTGCATTCACAGTAATTTGGTAATATGGGTCTATAAACACTGATATTAACGATACATATGGTGATCCATTGTTGTATGAAATGTATATTATTTTACAGTGATATCGTAAACATATTTTTCATAGTGTACTTAGGAACAATGCTATGTGTTGCCACTTCCTCAAGAGGTGAAAGGTCATGTTCCATCACTTCCCGTGATGGCACTTCGGGTGGGGTCAAATTACATCACTTCCTGTGATGTCATCAGAGGTCAATGGTCGTGTGATGTCACTTATGCTACCCCTGGCATTTTGGTGAAATGACATCCCTGTACCTTTCTGCAAAAAGGTTTTAACTATTTTTCGTGCACAAAACAGGTCACTATAAACACTTATCAGCTGTCAGCAACCTCTCTTAACAAATTAGCAGTGTGGACCGAATGGCAGGTTAGGCACTGGGGCAATTAGGATGGGCCTTGCCCCTCATGTCCCTCATGCCACACGCTATCTATTCTACTGTTCTCACTCCTTGGCTGTCGAGCCACACTAACAGTTGAACTGTACAAAATGACATTGAAATACTCAGAGAGAGGTTACCCTGAGAATGTGATAACGGCAGCCATGGAGAGATCTGCACTAACATCAATAGAGGAACTACTGAAGAAACAACTAGAGAAGAAGGAGAAACCATTCTAATACACTCTACAATACTCCAGCCAAAGCCATCAAATTACCCGTTTGATAAGAAGAAACTGGAGGATCATTCAAATGGACCCTCAATTGCAGAAACTATTTCCCGAATCACCACTTATAGCATACAAAAGAGGCGGAAACTTCAGAGATAAGCTGGTGAAAGCAGAACGAACTCAAGACCAACGACAAAAGACACTACAAACCAAGAAGCTGGAAATGTTTGCATGCGTGCACTGTGGAAATTGCAATAACATCATTAAAGGAGACTACGTAAGACACCCACGAACAGGGGCTACAATCAAACTCAGACATTTTGCTACCTGCGATACCAAATCAGTAATATACACATTGAGTTGCCCATGTGGCATATTCTATGTGGGACAAACATCCGGCAGGGTGAAAGATAGATGCAATGAACACAAGAGCAACATCAGGACTAAGAACAAACTGTCACCAGTAGCAAGACACTTCTCCGACAAATGACATACAGTAGCCCAGCTGAGATATCAAATCTTGGAATTGGTACAAAGAGCCCAGAGAGGTGGTAATCACGCAAAGAAGTTGGATCAACGTGAACTCTACTGGATTGATAAACGTGACAGTATGAGCCCCTATGGGATGAATGTGGACTTCCATTTGAGAGCATTTCTCTAAACATTAATAGAGTAGATATGAGGACTCACATTCAACACCAATACATTGGCACTTTTAATTCAGAACATGAATACACCTTTGGGTTTCAGATACATCAATGAGCAGTATCCCATTTAGCATCATGGTTACAGTTGACCAATCAGGAGAATTGACCAAAGGATTAGGAGGCACCCCTTATGACATTCACCATGATTAATAGAATATGTTAGTTATATGTACTTAAATTTAACCTTATCCGTGTCAACTATTAGCTCATTGAAAAAAATGAGGCTTTTGAATATCATATAATGTTTGTTCTTGATAGTTGGAATCCCGTCATGAGCAAATCAGAATGATGTTGCATCACCATTTGGAACATAATACTTACTAAGTTTCATAATTATTGTTGAAAACAATAGGCCACACGAGTATGACAATTAGACCTATCTTTGTTATCAGTATGTAGAAAGGTTCATGTTTTTTAATATGTTTTTGAACATGATGTCTGTTCTTGATTGATGCAGTCTCTCTTCTCTAACAGATTGAAATCATGTCGTATTACCATTGGGAATATAACATTGAACATGATACATCAGCAGAGGTGAACTGAATAGGCCATGTGAGCATTGTGATTGTACTACCATTGTACTACCATTGTGATATTGACTGCAACATAGACTGTGAGCAGAGGGGCCCCTGGATAACAATAATATCATTCCATACTGACTCACGCAGTGTAGTAGATGCACGCCATCAATGTAATATCCCAACTCCATTTTTTACTATTGAGAGGCAACCTTGTGCATCCCACAATATCGCTCATTAAAATGAAGACTTAGGTTTAATTCCACACACCATTTCGTCAACATCAGGATGTGTTCGATAAATCCCATTCAAGTGAAATACTACGACAAAAAACTCTCATTACAGCACATTCGTGCAGCGTGATGACGTCTATTGTGTACACATGATGTCATCACGCGCCCGTGCATAAACGTCACAACACTGCATTAAGCCATTGAGCATCACCGCGGTTCATTCTACTCATGGTTAGTTGGGAGAACGTCTTGTGGGAATCGACTTTGACTGTATTTAGGTAAGAAACCTACTTCTATAAATATGTCCTGTTAGACCAGGAATCCGAGCATTTACTGACAGAAATCTTCCGTTATTTATAGGGCGCATGCACCCAAGTTCTGACCTGGTGTAGCCACAACCACGGCTGCAACAAAAAGTCATGTTGAGATGATCACCTTTGTCCATCTCAAGGAGCCATTATGAGGTAAGCGCTCCTCACACTGACAATATGATATAATGTCAGAGGTTTCTTTCTACCCAGAAGATAGACTTAATTCTAATATGAACTATTAAATTGTCTTAGGATCACCCATGGTACAAAGGAAGGGAGTTGCCATCACAACTACAGTATAACCAAGGGCAACAGGAAACCTGCACTAAAAGGAAAACACCCACCGCAATTGTTTTCGATCTAGTTTGGCTTACAAGACTAGCTGTTTGAGACACCAGTATTGTTATGAGGCTATAAATATTCAGTAAAAGCACATTTTCTCTTACACAGACGGAGGATACAATTCCGTGTGGACTTGGAAATCCTCTACCCCGTTAGACTGCATTTACCCTTCAAGGGATTACCATTAGAGACATCAAAGGCAAGAAGAGGTAGAGTGCACATTTTTTAAATTATTTTATTTATTTACTTATCCCATAGAAAAAGGTCCTTGAGACACAATATTGACACCTATCCAACCATCATTATAGGTGACTCCGAGGTGTGAATTCCATATCCGATTATACGGATTCATCTCCACTTCAACTCGAACAGCTAGAGATGTCTATGGGGCACTGATGAGAGGTGGGGCGAATTGAACTAATGAATAGACATTTACACATTGGTTGAACGTATGATACTCAATCCAGATGATCACTAAAATATGACTATTTTTTGTTACTTTTTCTGTGTTAAATAGATCTCCTTGATGAATCTAAGAATATGAACGGCACATCTTGCGAATACTGCATTAACAAATTAATTTGCTCCTGAAGAAGTGAACTTAATTCCCGAAACGCGTCGAGCGAGTGTAACAGCAATACTTATTTGCTGCACATTACAGTATGAATGTAATATTGTAATAATATGAAACATTTGAAAAGCATTGGAACATGAAATGGCATGCACCATTAAATTGTACAACTTTTTAGACATCTTGGGAATTTGTGGTTAAAACATTACTGGAATTATTGAATGAGCAGTATGGTTACATGAGTAAAACTTGATTGTCTAGTAACAGATCTAACTACCCGGTTCTACATTGATAAAATGACAATTCAATAACTCAATCGATCTCATATAGCACTATTACAAAATATATTAATTTATCGTTTGTCGTTGACAAAAATCTGAGTGTGCAGGGGGCGCAAGTGATCCACAGCCCATGCACACTTTCCATCTTGTCGAGTCTCCATTCGCAAGAACTACTTTCACAATGCCCATGAGATCAACCACAAATCCCTGCGGCAGTGGATGCATAGCCCGACGAGCCCCAGACCCAGCGGGTTGACACATGGACTACCAACGTCAGTGTCTTTTCCAGTTTCTCATGGCACAGCACTCCCCTCTCCAAACATCTGCCACATCTGTCCAGCTCTTATACAAACTACTCCTTGGGCGACGCTGTTTTCATGCCATCACTGCCATATTGCCGCTACACCATCCAGCTTTTAGAACTCCTGCAACTTCCTCGATTCTCAGGCTCGTCTTTCACGCGGGTCTCGCACCGCAGCACTAATATTACTTAATGCTCGCAGTGTTTCCGCTGCAGTCAGCAGGAGGTCCCACCGCTGCTTCAGCTCCCCCAGGCCTCCACTGCTTCTTCCCAGCTGCCACGTCTCTTCCCTTCTCATACTGCTGATGTATTCCTGCCATTGGTGGGCTGTGACGCGACAATGCTCACTCCTCTCTTTGGCCTACTTGTCTTTGGCTTCCCCCCATTCCCCAGCATTCTCAGTTTCTTAAATCTAGTTACCTGGTCTATGGAGGGGAGGTTATAAATCCTCATGAGGCCATTTTGGATTTAATTTCCATTCTTCTTTGCAACTGTTTGGTCAGCCGTCTGTGTTCTCTGCTCTCCTGCTTTATCTGGTGTGACTGGCGGGCTGTTTTTCTGCTTCCACCCGGGACCCTGTGACGGATACATCCCTTTTATTTGTACTTGTGACTCTGGGTGAGGCACTTTGCCACACTACACAATATATATTTGCTCTTCCTGCCTCTTGCAGTATCACATGGAACCTATCTTCTCAGGAGCCACTGCTCAAGCCTGACACCTGTATACCAAGTCTGTGGCTAGGCAGATGACAGTAGACACTGCAGACTCTCCACACCGTTGCTGTGCCTATGAGTATAAAAGCAGGACCATGGCAAAGCAGAGCATATGCCCATCTGGAGGTTTTTCTCACAGTTTTACACTTAAATAAAAACAATGCAAGTTACAGCATGTGGGAAGTCCTGGGTTATGCTGATTAGTAGGAGCTGTTGGTGCACAGACTAAAAAGAGCCAATAGTCCCCAAAGCAGCCTCTTCCCTATTTATTGACTAAGGTTTAGGTGGGTGAGCCTTCGTGGAACACTTTGCGTTACACATGGCGCTATATAGTGCCTGAAAGCTGATATCTTGGCTCTATGAAAAACAGAGAACCCGCCAAAGCCAAATAAATATCTAATATACACTCTACCTTCTAGAAGGATCTGGGCGGGAGGGCAATAAACAAAACCTCCAATGTCACAGCCACTCAAGAACTACTGTGGGAACATTCAGAAAATACTTCATCTAATTTAGCTGAAATCCCTGCCAAAATGTGTTTAAATGTGTTTTTCATTCAGCGCTGCGTCAGTGCACACTAGATTGCTTTCAGCATGTCCACGTTTTCAGGTCCATGTGCTTCTTGTTTTGCTTGCCGGCCTTTCCTCTGACTGGTTCAGGCGCTGCGCGCGCTGCCTGCGTCAGCGTTTAGGCCTCCACGAAGCTCTGCGATGGCTGCCTGCTTTTAGCAGTTTAGCATTTAATCGTTTTCTTTTAATTTCTCTGTAACCAAAATTCACACATACTTCCATTGCTAATGTTCCTTATGATGTCCAAAATGAAGGAATGAAAAGCTCTTTCCAAGCAGACTTGGACTGGCCTAGAGGGCAAAAAGGGCAAACGAGCAATTCCTGAAGGGCGACCCCAACATGCTAGTGTGGGCCAGTTTTTGGGTTAACACGAGTCAGGCCATTGTGCCAAAATAGACCACAGTTATGATTTACTGCACTGGGCAGCTTGAAGTTTTGACCAATGTTGCTGACCAAATATGATTTATAAGTGCAGTATATTTGCATTTGCACTTGCGCGCCACTTTTTCATTGGTGCACTTGATTGTATGTCCCAGTTCGACATTATATTGCAACGTTGCGTGCACTGTGTGGAATTACAATTACTGAAGCATCCAGAGCAGGTGCGTATTGCAGCACCTGTCCATGTGTGGGCTGCTCTGTGTGCACACTTCGCAGCATAGTTACGTCAGACTTTAGTTAGGGACCGGCGCGGTGTCTGCGACATGTAGTAGCTACGCTTAGTTGCAATAGAAGTGATGATAATATTGTTTCATGCTTGCAGTACAATTTTTTATTTAAAACAAATCACAACACAAACAACTGATAAGTATGCAACCACCATCCTAGTTCGTTTATGGAAATAGTGTATGATGCGCGTGTAGCTAAAATGTGCAGTAATCCCTCCCCCACCACATAGAATGTTTGAATGTTTTTGATGCTTCATGCATTTATGTTAAGATTTCATCCTACTTTCATTGCAGTTATGGTGATTCAAAAACAATAAAAGGCATTTTTTCATATCTGTGTGTTTACTAGCCCTAAACTTGTATGCATATTATACGTTCAACACGTTTTCTTCCTAGTAACTGTTCTGGGAAATTCGTCAGGATCCATTTCCATGTAATATCATTAGCAATGACAGGTGCAATGCTCATGGTGCCATGATCTTACTTTTTTCGTAGTAGATGCTTGTCCAATTCCTGTACATCCGGTCACCCTAGTTCAATCTTATTCGAGTCGCATGAGGACATATATATATATATATACAAAAAAGCAATATTTAATTGATGGAAAATATGGCACCGTTTTTTATCTGTCTTCAGTTCACTCGGAAGAATTACATTGCCATCCCCATCTAGGGGTTTCTGGTGCATAGCTCAAAACTATACTCATGTCCGCTGGGTGTACTGCACCTAGTCCTGTTTTTAGTCTTTGCTTTCTGGTAGTTGCCATTTGACTTTTTCTATTAGAAATGCAGGACTACAAGTACCACAATGCAAGTTCTGCAGGGGCTACACCACCTGGCACGGTCTAGCTGAGAGCCATAGCCAGCTCATCACTGTGGGAGCAGCTGTAGACATGGTTGGTTTCACATTGGTAAATGCTCGTGAGATTAAAAGATTGATCCCAAGCGGGCAGAAATGAGCAGTGTGGCTTTGGTGATCTATGTCTCCTCTGATACCCAGCAGCTGGCATTGGGGTACCGCACTCTCCTTTTGCTGCCCATTTCCTCAAGCACTCTTAGCTTTGGTCATGGAGGGGCCCAGTCCATGGAATTGGTTGGTGGGGTCTGGCCCGCCACTAACCCCTAACAGGCACGC
The DNA here is from genome assembly GCF_040938575.1 of Ambystoma mexicanum. Classification (NCBI taxonomy): domain Eukaryota; kingdom Metazoa; phylum Chordata; class Amphibia; order Caudata; family Ambystomatidae; genus Ambystoma; species Ambystoma mexicanum. The sequence goes on along the minus strand of NC_090937.1, from coordinate 229,229,603 downwards.
TTTAGCCGATGGGCGGGAAGTGCTGAGGGTTGTGTGACACCTGCCACTCTCTGCAGTGCGTACAGTGGACCACCTACATCGAGGAGTACTGGATGCGGGGGTTGTGGCCACATGTTGGTGATAGCAAGGGCATCTGCACAGATTTTATCACTGAATTTACCAATTAATGTTTGATTTCCTGAATGAATGAACCTGTTTGTTGGCAGTGTGTGTATTGTCACAGCTGGCATCAGGCGTGGAACCCTTGTCCCTTTGTGAGTGTTCTGTGAGTGTCAGTTGCTCCTGTACACCTGCCATGGGTGGATGGACAGGTGGGTGCTCCATGTACTTACTTACATTTCCTAATGTGATTACAGAAATATGTGCTGGTTCAATAGAGGGTGAGGTCCCCTGTACTCGATTGCTTGAAGCATCAGCCTTCCTTCCCGTGAATCCCCTTACAGTGCAACAGAATTAGGTCCATTGATCCTCATCCTTGCTTCTGGTGCAGCCACTTACATTGCAACAACATGAGGTCCATTGATCCTCATCCTTGCTTCTGGTGCAGCCACTTACATTGCAACAACATGAGGTCCATTGATCCTCATCCTTGCTTCTGGTGCAGCCACTTACATTGCAACAACATGAGGTCCATTGATCCTCATCCTTGCTTCTGGTGCAGCCACTTACATTGCAACAACATGAGGTCCATTGATCCTCATCCTTGCTTCTGGTGCAGCCACTTACATTGCAACAACATGAGGTCCATTGATCCTCATCCTTGCTTCTGGTGCAGCCACTTACATTGCAACAACATGAGGTCCATTGATCCTCATCCTTGCTTCCAGTGAAGTCGCTTACACTGCAACAGAATGAGGTCCACTGCACGCCCTCCTTGCGCCCAAGGCAGTCCCTTACACTGTAACAGACCGAGGTCCACATCATTGGAGAGATGTTCATGTCAACCTCTTCATGCTGTGATGCAGAGGCAGAGAGAATGCACGAGAATGCCGGCGCCTGAACATTTAACTATCAGAGATAGTTTTTAAATAATGTTATTGAAACTCAAAGATGCAGCACTTTGCCAATAGTTCATCAATACACAACGGCCAGTTCCTACAAATACCCAAGGTAAAGGTGCTGTTTTAATAGCCCAATGGCTAAATTGATTTACCCCCTTGTATTGCTAAGAGGTTCAACGAGGTGTCAAGTAGTAGCACAGGTGTGTGTTCTACATCTAATTGCCACCCCACTGATGTCCCTGGACAAAATATTATCTAGGAAGTTGGGGCTGATCAGGCGTATTTTGTACGGAGGAAGCAGGGTGTGGAATGGAATTATGCAAATGAGCCGACCCTACAGACCTAACCCAACTGACCTTTACATAAAGGATAGAGGCGACCAGCAGAGATTCGGCCTTTGGATGAGCATCATGCAAAGCCGCCCCCCTCCTGCCTCAGCACCGGCTTGCTACGGGGGTCATCCACACGGGCCTTTTGAGCTCCTAAACCCCAATGAGTTCACAGGTTGGGAGCGATGGGTTCCCTGAAAATACAGAGACTTTGAAGTTTAAAGGGTAGCGCTTGCTCTCCTACTTCCCCAATGGTCCTATAGTGCCTTTGCGGACACCACGCGGTAGCCCCTTCTGCTCAGCAGAATTGGCTGGTCAGGTGGAAAACAGACCAGTTGTTGACCTTTGCAGGTAAGTGGTATTACTTGGTGTAATCCCAGTTTGCCGGGGCATTACTGCCCGGGGGATACCAGTACTGTAACTCCGCCCTTCTTCATTTGTGTGACTGGAGGGCCGACCAGGCACCTAGCTATTGATTTACGACGATTCAGGTCCAGGTTGGCAGCTATTGGTTAGTGTGAGAGTGGGTTTAGTGCAGCAGAGACGTGTCCCATAACTGAGACATGTGTGGGTAAGGGGATAATGCAAGAGGCAGTGTGGAAGGGGGCAGATAGACCCGCTAGTTATGTGTTTAGGAGGTGTGGTTGAACAAACCTCAGATATTTATTTCAGCTGGAAACGGGTGCACTTAACATAAGTGATGTATAGTAGGACGTGCATCGTTTTGCCAACAGCAAAGATGTATGCCATCCATTGCGCCTAACGCCGGCCTCGTTTTGGGTTACAGATCGACACTTTGCGGGGTTTATAGCCATTTTGCCGCCAGATGTACCTCTGAGGAACCATTTTGGCCCATTGATAAACACTTTTGACTGACATTTGCCGTTCAGTATGGTTGCACGCTTAAGGGGTTTTTTGTGTGGAGGCTGGGTGGGTGCTTCAATAAGGCTACCCTAAGCAACTGCCTGGGGTGTCACTGGCAGAGGGGCACCGGCAGAAGGGCACGATATCTGACCCTGTTGTTGGGGAAGCGTGATGCCAAAGCTATATTTCTACTGGGAGAGGGGCGGGGGGCGGGGGCACACATCCTGTCACCTTCCTGTGCGGAGGATTGGTGGAAGCCAATTTGGAAAGAGCTGTCAGTTGGCACCTTGCAGCGGGTGCAAACACAGATGGCAGACATTGTAGTTCAACTTGATGTCACTGTGTACACTGCCAGCAAGCTTCTGTTGTTTGCTTCCGGTTTTGGTCGAGGCCCCCACTTCGTGAAACAAGCACAGGACATCTGGTTGTCCATTTGCCCTTCCCACACCACAATGCAGGAACGAAGACCCCACCCCCACCCCCCCGGAAGTGCTTCTGTAACGGTATCGAGAAAGGAAATAAACCACAACGATACCCAAAAATGAGAAACTCAGTCCATTTTGGGAAGTATCAATATTTGTGGTGCCATTTTGGTAGTAAATAGGACGCCATAATTGGCTGAAATGCCAGGTGAAATCCAGCAGCCATGTGAAATCCTTACATTTTACACATTTCAGAAGTAATTATCTAGGCTAATTGGGTGTGGTTTGGTCACATGATAGCCTGCAGCGACACAATTTACTGGTACGTCCCTTAGCAAATGCACCGCGTCAATAGGTCAAGCTATCCAATCCAAAATCTAGCCAGACACACATCCCAGGGACATGCTCAAGGGAAGAGTGGCTGGCGGCCTATTGAAGACCACTTCTGAGCTTTCACAGCTGGAATCTCTGGAGGTTTATCTTGCTGGCTCCAAATATTAAACGTTTTTTGGATCGTTCACTCCCTAAAACATCAAAAAGGTCTTAGCTGAAGCTCTGCCAGCAGCCCGGGCTGTCCGCTGAGAACAGAACCAATGTGTTTATTTGAAGTGCCCTCTGCCCTGACAAGGCTTGGCACCAGTGAGCTGTGGCTGAAAGCCAGAGGTGACACGCTGGCAATCGTTCTTGTAGCTGGACAGTCCACGGCGGCCTCCCACGGATAAGGTTGACAGGTAGCAGCGGACTCAGTGTACTCACCAATCCTAGGTGACCAAAAGGGTGGGGGGCGTAACCACCGGCCACACTTTCTTTGTTTATCGATTGGCTGCTCAGTGTGTGTGCTCTGATTAGCTACCACATTAGTGACAGCCCCGTGAGCCTATCATATTGCTTCCTGTCCCATTGGCTAGAAGGCAACACAGATAGTCGGTAGGACAGGCATATAGTTGTGGAGGAGAATGTATGAATTCTTTTGCATTGCGGCATGCTAACTCAACTTAAATACTTAACAGGCTTAAATGGAGAAGCAGTGACGCCGCAATGAGTAATTCTGCTTGTTGTTCCCAGAATTGTTGCTCTTTCCATTTTCAAAGGGGCATGCTGCCACACTTGTTATTTTACTTGGTGTCCTTACTATGTACCGAGAGTATTCAAGTCTTGCAAAGACGTGCTCCAGTCTATGCTGATCGGAGTAATTTCACATATTTCCAAGAGAAGTACATGTTACTCTCTCTCTCTCTCTCTCTCTCTCTCTCTCTCTCTCTCTCTCTCTCTCTCTATATATATATATATATATATGCTTCCTGTAGTGGATTTCCCTACTTTTGGAAAGGCGAGCTCCGCCGTCACCACTCCCACCGTCTATGTGCATGTTGTCCAAGAGAGCATCGGCCTATGTATGATTTTAAATGTGTGTGTGGAGCCACTGGGAGGTCTGGTGGATCACTTTCATACAGAGCCGGCCTTAGGGGGGGCGAGCCGTGCGAACTCCCGGGGCGCCACGCCCCCCAGGGCACCATATGCCCCCACCACGCCAGCTCGGGGGAGTCTTTCAAGGGCTCCCCCGAGCTGGCGTTGTGGGAGAAGGCGCGGCAGGCAGCCTTTTGATGTTAAGAGCACCCGTCACCGCGGGTGCCTTTAACAGCAAAATGCGCCATTAGTCCCCCCGCCACGCCAGCTCCGGGGAGTCTTTCAAGGGCTCGCCCAAGCTGGCGTGGTGGCAGAAGGTGTGGCAGGTGCCTCATTGTCATTGAATGAACCCACGGCGGCGGGCTCATTCAATGACAATGGGGTGTTAACGTGCCCTATTCACACCATTACCTCCTCGCAGAGCAAGGAGGTTTAAAAAAAAAAGAAAAAGTGGCCCCTCCTGGTACGCCCCCCTTCCGCCCCGCCCCCTGTTAACCAGGGGCGCCGGAGGGCGAGGGGGGGGGGCGCCAATTCACCCAGGGCGCCGCTGCCCTTAAGACCGGCCCTGCTTTCATAGCAGTAAGATGATGACGACCACATTTACCATACAGGTGTTACCGGAAGGACTACCTCCTTGCTTTTGAGTTGTGAATAACACTATACTTCTTGAACCAAGAAATCGATTTCAGCCAAGACTAAGTACCCCTCCTTTTCCATCAAAAACTCTGTGTCAGAGTTATAATCCGAACGCTAAATGCCTTCTATTAAACCGGTATAATCCAGGTCCAGTCAGCCGATGAAAGATTGACTGCCTATGACGTGAAGCTCAACGGCGGGTTGTGGTATCCTGGCAGTTGTGAGATTGGATGGAAATGAGTGCTCCACGTTGGATGCAGGAGGCAATATTACTTTAATTACTCTTGCGGGATTTAAGTCCCTGGAAGTGTTCAAACACAGAACGGTAACGATAGCGACTCTTTGGTGTTGTTGATTGGTGTTCCAATGGAAACATTGATGCTACCCTGTCCACATCTAAATTGTCTTGTCCTGAAGAGGTTGGTCCACCACTAAGCATGGGACCATGAGAGCCGAAACTCGAGTCAACATGACTTTAGAAATGAACATGTGGTCTCCTAAGTCCTTTTTTCTTTGATGAGTGCTATTACTGACCTGACGACAGGCAATGTATAACTTTGCAGGCGTTATCTGAATTAATAGGTGTAGACATCTATGTAAGGTTGTTTCACACAAGGTCCAATATGAGATCTGAACTGTAGAATTGTTATCACTCGATGTCTGTCTTTTTTGTTTTACGGGTGCTTTTTGTAAGTATGTGGTATGAGAGAGGAGAATGTGGTTATGGTAGCAATGTTTGAGGGTTGTGCACTGACACTTTATCACAGTATATTGCAAAGTGCTTTTTGCTAAATTAATGTTATGATTTGTATTTATGCATTTTATGAAATGAAGTACATCAAAATTAAATGAATTAATACATTAACAATAAACCACTAGTTTATGTAAAAATTCAATTGTCTTTTTGAATGCTAGAGGGGACCCCCACATGTGTCTTCTTTTCTATTATGCTACAGCAATAGCTTTGCTTGTTGTGCTTGATTCTTCTTTCACAAATTATCCACCAACAACAGTAGTCCTCTTCTTAGAATGAACAAAAGCTAAAATTGCTTGTTCTGTGGGCTGTAAACATAATCAGTGGTCCTCAATCCTTTTGAATTGCTCAGTGCCGCACCCAAGGAGAATACCTTTATGCCTGTCCCTCTGATTCCACCCATAAAGACAGCTCAGGCTTGAAACGCCAGGCAAGTCTCCTCTGCACAAAAGTACTAACAGCAACCCTCTACACATGCTCTGCTCGGACTCACTGGGTGCCTTTCGATGAGAGGCATAGAGTAAGGGATCCAGCTCTGGATAAGACCACTCACCTTTGGCGAAACCCCAAGTGATTCGAAATGAAACAACAGTACGCAAAGCCCTGATTTGACAAGATCTACAGAAGTGGACCATTGCTGGAGGAATTCAGGATGAGAACCAATCAGGTTTAAAGAAAAAGTGGGTACATAACTAAATTGTTTTATTTTGGATCTACTCGGCCAGCAAGTACAGTTATCGAAACACTGATCTACGTGGTATTTATTGATTTAACAAGGGTGTTTGATAGGGTCAACCCAAACAAATTGTGGATAAAACTAAACAACAAATTGTGGATAAAACTAAACAACAAAGGATGCCCACACTACTTATTGAATATTTTAATATACTTGCACTCAGATACAGAGATAAAATTCGAATTCATCAAGATGGAAAATGTACTCGTCATATTGTCACGTTTCGCGGTCTGGTAGGACTGTGTTTTGCCTCCTTTCTTATTTACTTTGTATATTTCAGACGTGCCTGACTTTTTATCCTGTGTAAAGGCTTTCCACCACTGCTAGGGCAGCGAGGTGTCCATCATATTTGCTGATGACCTTGTTTTATTTGTCCTAACCCCAATAGGTCTACAACGATCACTGAATACTGTGTCAACTTAAAGGACCTTGATCTGGAAATCAATGTATCCAAGCAAACATTATGGTGCTTAAACCTGCACACACAAATATACAATCCTCAATTGCCATTTAGAGGGTCAAAGATGTGACTCTGTGACTGAGTTAAAATGCTTGGGTGCCAGGATATGCTCCCAACCTGACAATAAGAATGACAATAAAAGCTGCTACCCAACTATTGCAGCTTTCGCAGCGCAACTGAGATCATAGGTGATCATAGGTATGGTTGGTTTTCTATGTTAGCATTACTTAGGATGTATAGACCGAAGACTGTACGTTGCTTATCCCTTGGGGCTGAGTCTAGCTCTTTGGACCTGAACTGGCATAGGCTTGAGGCTTTGTTATGGAGAAGATGTCTAGGCCTTCCAAAATGTGCTCCCATAATGGTAATTAGGCAAGAATTGGGTCTTATCTCAATTCAATCACTTGTGCACTGGGAACGAATTCAATCGTTCTATAAAATCGTGTCTCCTCCGCTAGGCTCTTTATACAGATTTAAATGCAGTAGTAGCTAATGGGTCACATTCTGTTTTTAACAGCTCTGGAAGTTAACGTGAAAGACGTGTTGGCCAATCGGGATAAGATAATAACTAAACTGTGGTGGTCCCTTGATTGGATCAGTACGAGAAATGGTATTTTAGAATAGCATGTCTTGTATCAATCCTTGCTAGACATACAAGCTTTTTACACTATTCCACAATATCTGGTGTGCTATCCTTCAATTGATTGTAGGAATCCTTTTCTGAGATTGAAATTGAATCTGATCCAAATAAATGAAATTATAGGGGCCAAAGCCAATATCACAAGAACTTCCAGATGTTGTCATCTTTGTTGCATACATGCTGAAACTTTAAAGCAGTGGCTCGTTGAATCTGAATCTTTGTCTGCCAAGAGAGTTGAACATGTTCTTCATTTTGTACATAATTATATGAGCATTCGGACAGATCGATATTGGGAGAGGCTTTGCAGTGCAAATTAAATATCCTTATCTATCTTAATTTCGAAAAATCAGTTTGAAATGAAAATACGTTTTTTTAATCAATGTTAAGTGAATTAGTTTATAGAATTATAGAATTATAAAATTGATAAACATAGAATTTATTATAGTGTGATCACTCTTATGTGTTTTTTAATCAATTATTCTGTTTTTCTCTTTTCTCCTTTGTTCCTTGTATACAAATGCAATTGTATGTTTATGGGGGATTTAAAAAATAATTGTGAAAGGTTTTATATTCAAACCAAATCACAAATAAAAAAATGCCAGGCAAATTGCCTATGAGCAAGCGCACCAACAGCAACCCGAGACACATGTTCCTCATCATCATTGATGCCTGCCTTTCTAGCTTGCACACTATTTTGCAGATCTTATACTATGCTCACTTATTTGCTCGCTACCTGCCTTGTAATCCCTGACTTCCTTATACTTGGCACTTGACATTTGCTGTCTGTCTACCTGATTATGCCTCCCAGCCCAGCCTTGCTTATGTAACCAGTGCCTACTTTTTTGCCGGAGCACACTTGATCTTTGCCTTGCAACGCATTTGCAAGCCACTCTGCACCCACTTAATTTGACCTGCTACCTACCTATGTATTACTTTTGTCTCGCATAATGCATAAGTACGCTGCTTGACACCCTATTGAGTGGCTTCTCGCCTCCCACTTTACACTCATACTGCCTGGTACCTACTGGATTATGACCCTCCAGCCTGCCTAATTGGCTTGCGTCCTACCTGACCTGACCTGCAGTCTAGTGCTGATTTTGTATTCTGCCTGTCTGCAACCTTCCTGACTTTGGGCCTCATCACGGGTTGGGCGGAGCAGTAAAAATTAATTACTGCTCCGCCCAATCCCGAGTTTGGGCAGAAAGTGGGGGGTTTACCTCCAGCTTTCTGCTGGAGGCAAAAACCTCTCCTTTCTGCTCATTTTTGGCACTATTAGCACCAGCTCTGTTACCGGTGGAGGTAATAGTGCCGAAAAGCCCCATAGATTCCAATGGACTCTGACTAAATGGGGATTAACAGCGCCACCGCAACTCGGGATCTGGCGCACATTGTGCCGGATCAAGTTGCAGTGACGCTAATAATAGTGAGCTGTCTCCCGGATCATTTACTGCTGGGATACCGCCCAACTCGTGATGAGGCCCGTTGTCTCTTGCTTGCTTCATGCATGATGTAGCCCCATGAGGTGAGACTTTCTCAATGTGAGTGCCCGTACTAATGTTGCTTTTACCTACTTGTACCTACATATTTGAAGTAGATCCCCACACCATAAAGTGAGGCTTCCCAATGTGTGCACCCGCACTGTCGCTTTTTACCTACTTGTACCTGCATACTTGATGTAGCCCCCGTCCCATGAGATGAGGCTTCCCAATGTGTGCGCCCGCACTGCTGCTTTTTACCTATTTATACCTTTATATCTGATGTAGCCCCCCCGCACAATGAGCTGAGGCTTTCCCAAATTTTGCACCCCCACTCCAATGTTAAATTTTACCTACTTATACTTGCATACTTGATGTAGCCCCCTGTATCATGAGGCGAGGCTTTCCCAATTTGTGCACCCTTACTAATGTCACTTGTTACCTATTTGTACCTGCATATTTGAAGTAGCCCCCCCCCGCACCATGAGGTGAGTGTTTCGCATTTGTGCACCCACTCCAATGTTACATTTTATCTACTTTACCTGCATACTTGATGTAGCCCCCTGCACCATGAGGTGAGGCATTCCCAAATTGTGTACACACTCCAATGTTGTTTCTGACCGCACTTCCTCCCACCTGCCGCCCTCCCTTGCACTTCTTGTTACTGCTCTTGCACGATCCGAATTTCACAAGGCCTAGTAGGACCATTTTGCTTGTTATTCTTCATCCCTGTTCCCCTGACCCATTTTGTCTTATTGCACCTTGAGACACCATTTGGTGTATAGGCACATTATAAATAACCAATAAATAAAAAATTATAAACATTGAGGGGCAGCTGCTTGTCTAGGCTCTGAAACCTCACGTTCAAAATAAGCCACCAATGTAAGAAATCCTCAACTAAGAGTGAACAAAAGCTACATTTGCTTGTGCTACTCAGGAGGTCCTCAATTACGCTTTCAGGCTGGACGGCCCTTGCGGGCACGATCGGGTAGATATGCAGATGGGTAATCCGCTCCAGTATGGCAAAGAAAGTCAAACATGATCGAGGACCTCCTGAGGGGGTTACAGCTCAGAGAACAAAGCTAGGTCATGTTTGGTTTGCTCTCAGTAGAGAGGTTGCATTAAAGGTTGCCGCTGGTTATCATTTATAAAAAAATATATATAAAAACAGAGGTTACAGGGGATTCCTCCAAGGCAGTTCAATAAAACTGTGGACCACTTACCAGCCCCCAAATGCACCAGGGAAAGCGATTGAGGCCACAATCCCTCCACCCCCGAAACAGAGAGGAAATGGTCTGCCCCACAAGAAACACCTTCTGCCATATTGTATGGCACCAGTTTGCCTTTCTTAAACTATCGTCAATCTTTAAGCATTCCACTCCTTTTAATGTTACGTGTACCGCCATGTTCCCTTCTACAGCATTCTACTCAATTCTGCGCATCGCCATTTTGTGTGATATTCTTGAAGGTGTATTCAATTTAAGCATGTATTGCATTTTTTTGCATTTCCAACTGTTTTTGCATAGTGCACTTTAGGCAGGACTTACCTGAAACAGGACTAGCGTTTTGTTTTGGGTTTCTTCAGAGAAAACCTATATCCAGGATTTATTTGCAAACTCAGCGCGGAGACGCAGAACCATGCCACCGAGGAACCAAAGCACATACCTTCTTTACAGACTATCCCTAACACGCTTGAAAGTCATTAGAACAATATAGTTTCATTAGTTATCAATTGAGTAGAATGTAAACCCAAACGGGAGGTCCCTTAGGTGCATTTTATCACGTAAGTAGAAAAAGCAGGGATGGGAGGAATAGAAGATGGCGGAAGGTGCCGTGGCTGTGCTGATTGAAGGAGTAACACAGGAAATGAGACTGGGTGTGGGGTATCCAGATGCACCTGGGAGGGCGAGTAGAGAGGGAGCGGACAGGAGTGTAGAGTAGAGTGGAAAGGGAGTGTGCAGGAGTGTGGGGGCAGAGTGGAGAGAGAGAGTGGGCACAAGTGTAGGGGCATAGTTGAGACAGAGTGGTAAGGACTCTAGGGCCAGAGTGGAGAGAGAGAGTGGGACGGGGTGCAGGGGAAGAGTGGAGAGAGGAAGGGCAGGACTGTAGGGGCAGAGTAGAGAGAGAGAGTAATTAGGAATATACAGGCAGAGGGAAGAGAGAGTGGGCAGAAGTATAGGCGCAGAGTAGGGAGCGGGCAGGAATGAAGGGACACACATGAGATTCTAGGTAAGGGCAGGAGAGTGGTCAAATGTGAAGTGACATTAGAGGAGAAGGGCTATTGGCAGAGACTAAACCAGGAAGCGCTGCCAGCAGAGTGACGTGGATGTGCAGAGAAGGCAGGACCAGAAGGAGAGATGAGTTAGAAATGACTCAAATGTGACTCGCTGCCTGGGAGAAGAGGTCATAAAGGTCAATCTTCGATGGAGGACAGGCATGCCATCACTAGCATTTCCAAAGATATCCCTTGTCAGCCTATGCATGACTCACACGCAGCAGCAGTCGGGAGCAGCTTGCCCGCCCACACTACCCCCTTCACAGGGCTGCGCAGTGCAGACAATCTTAGGAGAGCCCTGTGACTGGTAGAAAGTTTCCCCAGTGGTCATTCTTCTGCACTCCTGCGGGCATCTACGTGTTTGCATAATCTCTGCTTTTAACAATGCCCTGCTAATGGGCAACAGTTTGACGTATTGGTTACAGCCACCCGCATCCCATTTTGGGCCTTTGTTGAAGGGACCTGCTCACCTTCAGGGAAATGCAGATGACAAAAGGCGCCTTAACAGCAGCCTCTCAATTTCCTTTTAAATCCTTTCTTTTGTTAGTTGTGCATGTCTGAGGCCTGAGCGGTTAGTCAACTGGCACATTTCCAAATGAAAGACCGCTACCCCCTCCAGTAACCTACTAAATGTGGGTCTGTCACCAAGACAACTAATTTGGGTAACGCAATAAAGCGCCTATTAAAGATTCATTTATAACCATGTTGTCGACTACCGTGGCATACAATGAATGTGACTAGTCAGGTGTTTTTAACATCATGCTGTAGAGGAGCAGATGGACACGTCATCCTTAGCCCCCGCCCCCTCACCTCAATCCTATTGGAAAAGCAGGAGAAGAGCCCTATGTGGGACACCAGGTATTGTCCCAATACTGCATCGAGACAATATGCAACCCTATCGAATATGCCCTTTCACTGAAAGGGTGGAAGGATGTCTGCACATCCCATTGGACATCAAAGAGCTATAAGTGAAATCGGAACGGGGGCATAGTTACGCATTGAAGCAAAGACACAAAGACGCACTGCAACAATATGCAAAAAACTTAATGAAGATGTAACTGAAGTAAAAAGAGAAACATGTAATCGAATATGAAGAAATCATGTGGACCAAAGAAATTAGTGAGTAGAGACAAAGTGAATGTACATACCAGAAACGCAAGGTAGATGAGACATATAGAGGTTTGCTGTAGAAGAAAATATAACGTGACTGAAGCAGCCATGAGAAAAAGATGGACGCCAGACTGGTGTTGAAACCAATCAAGCTACCTCAGAGATAGATCACCGCTGCATCGTCATCAGACACTGGAAAACCAGCTTTGAGTGAGGAATAAAGAGGAGTGTATTGGCCTGACCAAGGATGCCACATCAAGGAATAATTGCAAGGCACAAAGGGAGTCAAGAGGATAAGCCATGTACTTAAGACATATATCTCTTAGTTTGGGCAAAGAAGAAAACATCTGCAAGTGCCAGTACTGGACAGTCAAGGATGCAAAAATATTCTGTGAGGTAGAGCAACCAAGTCTCCAGAGGCCAAGAAGAGTAATGACACCCAAATTAATTGAATTAAATAGAATTAAATGAAAGTTTGAAATGGACAAAATCGTGGTCTCCTCACACATGATTCAGAGGTGAAAAACAGGGGCCATTCATTAAGCTCTAGACAAAGATAATGGTGTCCCTACACTCCCTTGAAAGTCCAAGAACAGAGAATATGCTGCAAGGTCAACTGCAAAGGAAAAGCGTTGGCTTGGTGCCTAACTGATGAGAGATGATGGACTAATTGGGCAAGTGGGTAGTAGTCTGAAGTTGCTCTCTGCACCTGAATCTCATTTTACTTACATGCTGCTAACGAGCTGAAATTCCAAGGTTGGGAGAGAATGCCAACCAATCATAGGGTCTATGTAGCAACATGCTATACAATGTTGCACAGGCCAACCTTATCTGCTATGATATATATTGTACATATTTAGAGGTGGTTCGATGGGGGCCTACTAGATAAGGGGCATCCAGTCATATTACTAATACTTATATGATATAGAGGTATATATGTTCCGTTAACCAATCCCTCCCTTCAATAGGTTTTACAGTTTGCCTCGTAGGATGATATCATAAATGGCGCATATCGAGGTATAAAGCCTATGTATAATCGAAACCTAATGGTGAGTGCATGGACTACAGTTTGTTGTTCGTCAGACTGCCCTACTTTATTTCAGCTGACAAAGTAGTATTTTGTCATATGATTTGAGTCCGTCCGGTTATTTGGGTCTGAGATCATTATTAATAATTCCATCCAGCACAGGAGACACTCCATAGTGCTAGAGCACAACACATAACAGCAAGCTGGAAGTTTTTGACAAACAATCTCTACACCATGGTGACCATATTACACAATTTCATTTAGTGTGTATCTAAAAGTGGTAAAAATACACTCTTGTAAATCAGGAGGTTTTTTTCTTACACTTTCCATTTATTTGCAATTTGGCCCTTGTAGTTTTCTATTCAGGGTGGGGAATTAAATCCAAATTATATGCTTTTGATTTAACATGTTTCTATTAGGGTTTATATATTGTCAGGTTACTTTACTATGTGATTCACATATTTTGCAAGTAATCTCAATAAAATAGTATTATAGTAGTCCTTGAAAGCCAAAACCGTCCACTAGAACTAAATAATTGTTGCACTGGCTCTCCCTCATCCCATAACATGTGATAGGACAGGCATATATATAGTCTCACTAGCCAGTTAGTGCACCAGAAATTCTAGTAAAGTAGACTGACTGCAGCTGAACCAACATATATTTCCGCCCCTGTTCAAGCGAATCACTCACATTGCTTGAACCATGAAGACATACTATGATTTGCATGGTTCAAGCAAATCACTCAGATTACTTGAACCATGAAGAGTACAGCCACCTAGGTGAATGAGTGAAACTCTCCGATATGCCCTGTTATGTTACATTGTGCATTCTTTTTCTTTAATAACACATTTTATTGATTTTCTTATAATTGGAAATAGTAACAAACAACACATTAACAACTTACATACATAGTACACAGGTTACAGACTGAATTCACTGTTATCTGTATTTTAGCATGATTCAATCAGGTCCTTTGCCTTGCGTATACATTTTGTAGCATGGTTTCACACATGGTGGCTAACAGGTCATATTATACAGTTACTAACAGTCTTCCCATCTTTGCCAAATCTTAAGCGCCTTCCCAGGGCATCCTCTAGCTGTGTAAGCTCGTTGCTCCATTGCAATACATGCATCCGCGTCCGTCACCCACTGATCATATTGCAGGGCAGCATCTGAGCCGCACAGTTGAGCTATGTTTCTTTTGGCCAGACCGGTGGCAGTTGAAAACAGTAGCTTTTCAAAATGGGACATCTCACCATTCTCTTCCACTCCCAACACTAACAGCTTAGGGTCCATCGGAACCACAGGACCCATGACCAACGATAGTCTATCGCAACACCTCTGCCAAAAACCTTGAATTTGTGGGCATTCCCACAGGGTATGGAAGAAGGTTCCCTCCACCTGATGACATCTCAGGCAGCTTGCATCCGTGATTTTACCCCACCGGTGCAGTGCCACTCATGGGTAATATACTCAATGTAGTATTTTAAGTTGTGCAAGCCTCATTCTGGCGGATATGGCGGTTTCTCTGGGGTACATTAGAGCTCTGGTCCAGTCTTCCGGTTATAATAAGCCAACAACTCTTTCCCACTTGGCTTTCAAACTACAGAGGTCCGATGTGGCAAAGGAAGATATCACATTATACTTTACTGAGGTTGTCTTTGCATCTACTCGGTCTAGGACAATGTTTCTCTCAATCGGTGTACATTCAGGCATATCGGAAAGTTACGGCAGGTGTGCTCTCAGTGCATGAGATATTTGTTTGTAATGGTAATGTTCTGCCAATGGGAGACCAAAGTGGGTTGCTAGAGACTCAAAGGGTATTATATTGCCTTCCTTTATTACATCACTGATCTTTGCAATGCTGGCCATTTCCCAGTTTGCCCACTTCGGGAGTACATTCATTTCAGGTAGATATCTGTTTTTCCACAAGGGCTGAACCGCAGTGACTTTCCCTCCCCACCCTCTATGTTTGTGTGCTTCCACCCAGATCTGTGCCGTGTGAAATGCCATTGTGTTGGGGGGTGGGTCCTGTATGGTCTGGTGAAGACTTTCTTGTGGAGAGATTCCTTGTCTTGCGTTCACCTCTGCATGGATGTACCAGAGACTATTACTGCCATGTAGCATGTCGTTTATGACCACCATCTGTGTGGCCCAATAGTATGTCTGTAAGTGCGGGAGCCCTATGCCTCCTTCCCATACAGAGCGTTGGAGGGTGCGCAGAGGAATTCACAGATGTCCTCCTCCCCATAGTAGCCTCCTAAGTATCCTGTCTACTTTGCGGGACTCCGTTGTGAGTATATGAAGTGGGGCGTTCTGTAGGATGTATAGAAAGCGAGGGAGGGCTAGCATCTTGAACCGCGCCGCTCTTCCCAGTAGAGTAAGTGGTAGGGCCATCCAATGTCTCACGTCATTCGCAAATCTGTTTACAATCAGGTATATGTTTATGGGCACATACTCCTTAAGATTAGCCATGATTTGGATGCCAAGGTAACGGAACTGCTCCATTTCAACTTGATACGGGCAGTCAGTAGGAAAAATATTACCTATTCCTTTGATTGGAAATAGCATTGATTTACCCCAATTCACCCTGAATCCGCTGAATTGCCCATATCTTTCCAGTGTTTGTGTGACTATGGGGCAAGAATCTGCCGATATACTTAGATAAATTAATAGGTCATTGGCATACAATGAAATTCTGTCCTCCCAGTCGTGAGCCCATTGGAAACCCTTCTATGTCTGTGCAGATCTCAACATCGCCGCCAGGGGTTCCATTGCCAGTGCAAACAGCATTGCGGACAGGGGGCAGCCTTGTCTTGTTCATTTTTCTAGCTTAATGTTCTGTGAGGACCATCCATTCACTCTAACTTCTGCCACCGGGGAGTTATAAAGAAGTTTCACCCAGCCTATAAATTGTTCCCCAAAACCCATTTTATGCATATTTGCCCACAAGGCCTCCCAGTGGACTGAGTCAAATGCCTTCTCGAAATCGATTGCTAGCAGTGCTAGAGATTCTTGAAGGGCTGGTGCTCTCTCGATGGCTAAGTGGAGCCTATGGATGTTCATATGTGTGGATCTGTTTGGCATAAAGCCACATTGATCTGGATGGATTAGTGTCGTTATCACAACTTGCAGTCTATTTGCAAGTATTTTCGCTAGTACTTTGGCCTCACTATTTATGAGAGAAATGGGTCTATATGAGCTGCATTTATCTGGAGGTTTGCCCTCCTTGGGAATTACTATTATGCTGGCTTTCCGCAGGTCCAGCGGGAGAATCCCTAGTTCTTTCGAATGCAGGTACATGCGAAGCATATGAGGCGCTATCTCATTCCCTCCTACTTTCTTCCATGCCTCCATTGGGAAGCCATTCGGCCTCAGGGTTATCCCAGTTTGGAGCTGTGATAAAGCAGGTATTAGTTCTTCTTCCATGATATTTTCTTCCAGCCCAGTTATTTGGGTAGTGTCTAGCATTGGGAGTGTAATCTCGTTCAGTATTGTATCGTCTATGGGGCCTGTAGGGGCGGAGTATAATTCCTCATAGTAGGCTGGAAAGCTCTCTGCAATTTCTTGATCAGGTGAGACCTGTCCTAGGTTTTCGATCGTTATGCTTCTAACCTGTCGGTGTCCCTCATCCCTCCTCTCCAACCACGCCAACAGTTTACCAGCTTTATCGCCTGACTCATACAGTTGTGTGCGCATTGCTCTATGTGCCTGTTTCGCGCAGTTTAGCATTACGTTTTGTAAATGTTTATGTGCTAGTATCAAAGCTCTGTTGTGCTCAGGTGAGTTAGTGCTTATATATAGTGCTTCCGCTTGTCGTACTTCAAGTTCAGCATCTTCTACCGCTTTCCTATGTGTTTTTTTGTATGCCGCCGTCCAGGCAAGGATTTCACCCCTAAGAATGGCCTTGTAGGCTTCCCAAAGTACTGCCGTGTTGCCTACCAGTCCCTCATTCATTTCAAAATATGAGGATGTGACCGCTTGGATTTTCTCGACTAGGTCCGGGATTCCCAGATAGTAATTATTCAGGCGCCAGGTTGGTGGGGTACGGGGTCTTTCTGTTTCAATAAGCATCCAGAGTGGGGAATGGTCTGAGATGCCCGTGGGAGCAGGGTAGCTTCAGCCGCCTTGTGTATTTCCGTTGTGGGCAAGAAAAACGAATCTAGTCTGGAGAGCGATACATGTGCCCCGGAGTAAAAAGAATATTCACGCTCAGTAGGGTGTAAGCCGCGCCATAAATCGTTCTGCCCCAGTGCTGAAGTGAAGGTAGCTAGCTTGGTGGGTGCCGCAGGGTTTGTTCCTCTTCATGACCTCATTGAAGTCCTCCCCTATTATCCAGTTAGCTGCTATGTTGCTGGTCAGTATGGGCGTGATATCCTATATCAGGGTGGATATGAGCGTCGGGGGTGAATAAACCGCCATTATAGCAAAGGTCTAATTCCATAATGAGCCATGTATAAACACAAATCTTCCCCCGGTGTCTTGTGTTACCTTGGAGATTGTAAAGGGGATTTCCTTGTGTAATAGGATCAGTACACCTCTTGATCCCATGGAAAAACCTGCATGTATTGCTGTGCAGTAGTTAGACCTCTTGAAGAAGTGGTATTCAGTGCCTGCTAGGTGAGTTTCAGTAAGTAGTGCTATGTCTGGGGTGTGTCTATTCAGGAACTGTGTTACCAATCTTCTTTTAATGCTGTTACCCAGACCATTTACATTTCATGTCAGGAGCCTCAATTGTTTGGTATTGGTTCTAGGCTGAGCCATCATACAACGTGTGAGTTTCTATGTTGACTATGCCATGCCCAGTGCGGAATCTGCTCTCTGTTCTTTGAGCCACAAATACCCAGTATACATCTTGTGTTTAGTAAAATCAGTGAACCCGTGTGCTGATTAACAAGAAAAACTCCTATTCCCCCTTCGCTACACTCCACCCCAACCTGAAGCGTCTGTCGCCCAAATACAATTAAACTGTTAAACTAACAAATAAATTCTCGGTGATCCAGTCTACTCAACATACACATCTTGGTAGACAACAATCATACAAGAGTTCTTCTTATCCTATTCACAAAATCCAATAGGGGTCCAAGCGATCTGGGCCACCGGCTATCATGCACGCAGGTTCTGCGGCGGAAGTAGCTGAATGCATGTGCATTACATTGTGCATTCTTAAGATGCACACCTTTTGTTGTTTTCATGGATTCTGTAGGGACTCACGGTGGCAACAATAAAGACAGACACAAGTGATCACAGTTCAAGGGATTGTATTAGACTGTATAAATGGGTGGAAAAATGCCTAATCTAAACCTAAATCTAAGATGGGAGCAAGCTATGACCATCAAATAATAAGGCCTATAAAACAAAAAAACGATTGCCAATCCTTACAACTAAGGTACAAAATAGTGTGCGATAATGTTCTCAAGAAAAGAAAGAAGTGTTCACCAAATGATAAGTCAGGATGGTATGGCTGAGTCTCCCTTCCCCACGGTTTTAGCACGGGACAAGGCAGGACCTTTGAGCACAGCACACTCCTAGGCCTCGCCAATTCGAGATTACAGTTTGTTTCCAAAATATCAGGGCCTTGTGTGGCCAAGTCTCTTTCACACAAAGTCTCTTACCTCAGAGGACCTGATGTGCCATAAACAACGAACAAAAAACATTCCTTCAATAACTCTTCACGGGGCGATTATTCTTCGCCTTAGGACCACCCCTCTGCCGGGCTCTGATCCTTCTTGCCATGTGGGCCTCCCTCAGTCAGGTTCACTATGGCCTGCTTTTCACAATATCACCATTTGCAAGATTCAAGAGTCTTAATCTCTTTTTAAACATTCACGAAACAAAACGTATCAGTGATCAAGGCTATCTATTTCACACAACAATTGTTCAAATATTTGGTAGGTATTTAGACTCGTCTGTTTATTATAAAACAAATGTTATTTATTATTTTCTGTACCAAAAAAACACTCTGTTTCTTGAAACACCTCAATTCACCTATACACATTCTATGGCCTTAATAAGGGCCTTCATACAATCTATAATCTAAACAAAAACAAATCATATCAATTTCAGACAGAAACAAGGACAATTATATACAGTTGAGATCTGTTGTTCACATAGATTCCTCTTCTTAATGCAATTTTTACAGATCCTGACATATTCCAGGATGGATAAAAAGTTTTGTTATTTTTTCATAGGACCTGCCCTATCTTTGCAGTGCCAGTGGTTGCTATATTTTGTAGTTGACACAGTGTGTTTCGGCCATCAGATGAACTAGGGATGTGGTTCCACAACTATGTGGCCTTCATCAGGACGGATTCAAAAATTGGGTGCACAATAATGTGTTTTGTGTCTTTTCGTAGTAGCCAGATGTCCAGAGGGGAATCAATGGCCCTCATGTGAGAATGCAATCCAGAACCGTATGGCTCGGTATGTGAACCGTGCTTGAGTCAGAGTGAGCTTTACTCAAAACGAGCGGCCTGAGACATACTGCACCTCTGCAGGGATCATCTAGACTAGCGAGAAATACTTTTTTTGCCTCTTCTATCTCACACAGTTTTGAGTAAAGCTCACTCCGACTTATAATAAACAGAAAAGTCTAAATACCAATCAAATATCTGAACAATTGTGATGTCACATAGATAGCCTTGATCACTGATACGTTTTGTTTTGTGATTATTAACCTGGAGGATCAAGTCTCACCAGGTACCCTTGATATATATCTTCTTAAACAATCCGCAGTGAACGATCTTAAACAATCGTTCACTGCGGACATCCCTCAATCAGGCTCACTCCTGTCGACACAATGTTCACAAGTGTATTCCTATTCACCTTGATTCGCATGCATCCCTCAGCCAGGTTTGCGCTTGCCAAATACACACTTCACTTTGCTTTATCAATATGCAGGATTCACTCCCCTTGGCATCCCTCTGTCGGGTTCACATAGCCATTGTAACACAGTTCTGTTAACGCACATTACTTTGCTTTCCTTCTTGTCAATGTGTCAGAGACTTTTGATTGTACAAGGGGTTTGATTCGACCCTTTTATGACCCCCTCTGACTCCTCACGCTGGCCTCTCCTAGGGCCCCATGGTACTTGTAGTTTCAACAAAGGGGACCAGCTAGAGTCCTTCGAATGAGCGCCTACTTGGCACCTGACCACTCTGCAGCTGGTCCTTTAGCAGACTTTCTTTCAAGCTTAAGCACACACAAGTTGTTTGTTCACAAGTTAATACAATGTTGCCTGTTCGCAACCTTGGATTCAACACAGGCTGGTTTTCTATCAGCTCTCTCCAACTCACCGGCTGTGCTAAGCCCATTGGCTTGTCTTACTTCTAGAGTGAAGGATGTTACCACAGTAGCAAGCATGCCTCCCCGTTGGGGTTATCAATGCGGGAGACCCCCGTGCACCACTGACATCTGTTACACCACACACCAGCTGTAAATCCCGGACTTATGATTCTTTCCATGGAGGTTTCGCAGGTATGGGTTGAAAAGGGCAAGGGCACTTCCCTCCTTGTTGTCTTCTCCGATCTCACTGCCTTTCTTCTCTGTTTGAACTCCCGGTCCGGAATAGCTGCTTCCTCATGCGTTTGGCCTTGCTCGAAGTGTGCTTTTGTGCTCTGCCTTTTATCCCTGTGGGGAAGGGAAAGGGCCGTAAGGTGTGCATAGTTTTGTTAATTTCCTGACTCTGCCTGACCCTTGTGCTGGGTCATGACAGGTAAACGGCTCGGGTGTTTTTCTGTTGTTTGTCACTATGTACGAAAGTGTTTGTGTTGGAAAAGGGGCAAGTAGAACTTCTGAATATTGTACGGGGTAAGATGGGGAAAAGGTGTTATAAGAAAGGGGGTACCGCGTCTCACCCGTCGGTGTCCCACTTCCACTCCCTGAGGACCCCCCATTCGGGTTATCCTCCCGCACTGGTCCACCCCCAGGAACTGAATCCAATAGCGATGGCCGTGACCTGGCCACCAGGATGATAGATCCCTGGGTACTCGTCGGGAGACACCTTCCGGTTTCTCACATACCCTTCCTCCAGGCGATGTAGCCACATTTGTTTCACAGGGTAACCGGGTGTGAAACAATAGGGTTGTAGGTCTAGAAACCATTGCATGACCTGAGGGTTGGAGGCTTTGCGTTGGCTAATCCAAACTAGGGGTGAGTAATCTGTAACGAGTGTGAACACTCATCCCAATAGGTAATATCTAAGATGGACAATGGCCCACTTGATGGCCAGAGCCTCTAGTTCCAACACAGAGTCATTTTTTCACATGGGATCAGCTTGTGACTAGCAAATAATATAGGGTGTTCCAATCCATTGCAACCCTGGGACAGGACTGCTCCTAACCCTGTAAGGGAGGCTGTCTGTAATACAAACTCTTTAGAGAAGCCAACTACCTTCAGGATTGGGTTCTGGCACAGAGTCTGTTTCAATGTATTATGACATATATCATCTTTGTCATTCCAATGAAGTTTCTGGGGTTCGGCATTCTTGAGTTTATCTGACAGCCGGGCTGTTTTGTCTGAAATGTTGGGGATAAACCTACAGTAATATCCTATCAACCTGATAAAAGCTCTAAGTTCTCTTTTGGTCTTGGGGGTTGGTGTATCTAGGCGGCTTCTACCTTCTCATGTTGCAACTGTACATTTAAGGATTGCATGCATTAGTGGTTGTATTAATTGTCTCTCGAGAGTGAGGTGTTCATTGAGTGAGTGATATGTGGAGCAAGTGTGTTTTTTGTATTTGTATTTTGCATTTTTTTTTATTAATATCACGCATGAAGAACAAATTAACTGCATTTAGGCACAGGTAGAAAATGATTAACATTAGATTTAAAAAGGGAGCAGAGAGGGAAATATGTTACAAGAAAAGGTATAGCTTAAGAGCTTTGCGGGATGCTATTTAAAAAGTCAAGTTAAGATCCAGAGGTAGAGACTTCCATAGTCATGGTCCGTAGATATAGAAGCACCCATCTTCCCTAGGCATACAGTGAGAAAATGGTACTAACAGTAGCTCTGATCTGTACATCGAAGTGATCTGATTGGATGATAAACCAACGACCCAGGGGCAAGTCCATTAACACATTTATAGATGAAACAAAGAACCTTGAAATCGATTGTTTGCCAAACTGGCAACCAATGAAATGAGATATGAAGAACTAACACAGATAAAAACGTAGTTGCCCTAAAAAACTGTGTAGGGGTTGCACTTCGGGCTAATAGCAATCACTGTAATTGGTGTTTTGCAATTCCTGTTAGCGAGGCATTGGCATGATCCAGTTTTGAATTAGCAAGCGAGCAAACCACCAATGGGGAAATCCGAAGGAGCAATAAAAGGCAAGGATGGAAGTAGCAATTGTAACGTACAATATTACGTTTGCACCGTAGCACCAATTTGCTGATTCTAGCCTGTCGGACAGCCAGTTGCATCCTAGATTCTTTACCTTGGTGGAACAGGCTGAGATAAAGCCAAACAGGCGTGGAGATGCAGGGATAGCAGTTGGATCTTTCATTAACCGTTTGTGACCTAACAGCATGATTTCAGATTATATTGGGGTAAATTGAAATTTTTTCAATGTCATCCATAGAGCTATCTCATCAGTACAACAGATAGTATTTGAAAAAAGGTACCGATGGGTCTTCAACCTATAAGTACATTTGGGTCTTATCTGCGTATGAGTGATATGAATTGAATTTAGACAAAATTCTCATCAAAGGTTGCATATAGATGTTACCGACAGTGAAGACCCCTGTGGGACTCCACATTGAACAGAGGAATGTTTTGATAGAAAGCTTCCCAGCTTCTCACATTGGAAGCAATTTGTCAAAAAAGAACAAAACCAGGAAACTAGCGCTTGTTCTGAGACCCCTGCTACAGTTGAAAGCTGGGAGAGCAGGACATCAAAATCTACCATGGCAAATGATGCAGCCAAGTCCAGCATAATCAGTAAAATCAGAGCCCCTTCATCTGCATTCTTAAACAAAAATCATCCCATATTGCACGAGTGCTGTTTGGGTCCCATGCACTGGTTGGTAGCCAGATTGAAAAGTATCTAATATTTGAAGCTTATCTATGTGAGCCTGTATTTGGGAGATCAAAACCTTTTCCAGCACTTTAGCTGGGCAAGATTAGCCTGCACCAGGTTGATTGTTCTGCAAGGTATTTGGATCCAAGGGTGGTTTATTTAGCTACGTTGTAGTAAGGAAGTTGATGGCAATGGCTTGAATGAATCTGTTGGGGGTGAGACATTCTGTGATGGAGATAATGGCCTGTGTAGCATTGTCTAAAGGGACAGGGGAACATTTAGAAATCTCCACAAGCAAATTGTACATGATAGCACATTGGGCAGATGAGATGGTGGTCTAGAGTGCTGTACATTTTGTGGTAAAAGAGGACCACTTGGTTCTTGCTGAAGTATGGAGATGTGGAGGACTGAGCTGTATACCTTTAAAAATGATGATTGGTGGAGATATCTACTGTGCTCATGCAAGGATGAAGCCGGCCCTTTTTTTATTTCCTGGAGTAGTTTGTGTCCTTATGACTGGGTCATAGTGAACTCTATTTTTAAATTCATGTCATCTTCATTTAATTCAAAGGACGTTGTATATCATCTGTTCATTTTCTGTTTTATTTTTTTTTAGATGAAAAGAGTTTTGTGGCGGACCTTCTCAGTGACATATTTTACTTTACTAACAATGTGTTTGAGGATCTCAGCTGAGAAACCATTGACAGGTGGATGAGTGCAAGAAAGACTTGAGTTAATGTACTCCCGGTTACCGTCGTCAGGTTTACGCCAAGGGAAATTTCGCATTTTATGGTATAAATAAGTATTGGCTGCAAGGTCACGTTCGGTGAGGAAATTTACGAGGGAATCGTTCGGTGAGGAGATTTATGAGGGAGTCGCCGGCCCAGTGGGGAACGAGTTTTTAAATCCAAGATTTAATGGCTAATTCTAAATTGACTGTATGCTCGTCGAACTATCAACCAGCCGGATGACGTATAGATTAGCACGATTATGAGGTTTGGCAAGGCTTTAGGTATAAATGGGGTCCTCCACCCATATGCTTACGTCTCTTGTGATGACTGTCCGATTTGAGGTGTTATGGATTAACTGGGCAAAATCTGGGATACTGGCTGAAAAAGAACTGTAAAGCTTCGTAAGAGGTATGGTAAATTACGGGGAAGTACAAACGAGTTTCTCAGGCTGACGATCCAATCAATGATCTATTGGGTAAGGCAATGCCAGGCAACAACAGAGGGTGCTACCAGCAGGGGGCTCCTAGTTTCCTCGAAATGTAGCCAGGTCAGCCCAAATTCCAGGGAAGGAAGTTGGTAAAATACTACTTTGCATTTGGTGGAAAAAAATAATTGTCCTGGCCCTCTGGTTTTGCATAATGTGAGTGCTTTCTGTCAGTGAAATCTCCAAAGTGTTTACGATAATAATGAAAGCTGATTGTGAGATGTGTGTGTTCAGCTTCTTAGTGCAAACCATCTGGAAAATAAATCCATGCACACAGCTTAATTTGGAACACAAACTTCGGCATCCTCGCTTGGCAGTGGGAACGGGGGGTCTGGTCAATGTATGAGAGACATTGTTCACCGCAGAAATTAAACATATTTGTCCAACTTAATGGGTTGGTCACCGAGGAAAGAAAAAAGAAAACTTGTAGTACAAGATTGGTCAGACATTTTACAGCTATTTAAAAAAAAAAATGTTTTATTTCAAGGAGTTGTATAGCCCCAACAAGATATTGTTAGCATGGGGGTGCTTTACACAAAAGGGAAATTGGGGAGCCAAAGGTTGGACCCAGAGCTCCTTCATCCGAATATCAACACTGAAACAGATTGGCCAGGAACACTAGTAGAGCCTGCGGTGTTCATGGAAGATACTAGAATGTTGGTGGGAAGGTGCCGATGTCGGAGCAGACGAGGAGGGGAGGGGAATTGAGACTTTTTCAGGGGTGTGCATTGGACCAGAATGGTTTTTACTTTAATGGTGACTTGGTTGAGGATCACAATGGGGATCACCAGGGATGGGACAGTGGCTGCCGGAAATGTGCTCAGTAGTGGAAGGTGTTAACACAGTGACCGGTTGGTCTTTTTTTCTTTTACATCATTTGTATTGCTTTTGCATTTGAAACATAAATCATCTCACCACAGATATCCACAACCACTTTCCCCAACATCACCCTATCCAGTCCTATCACCCTTTCATATCATCTCTCTTTAAGGTGCCTTGTTTTCTTATAAGCAATTTCAGTTTGAAGGGCTCCGAATGCCTCTCTGAGTTGTTTAGTCTTCGCCGGCAAGCCCTTCCCCCTACCCTAGTCTAATGCCCTGCAG
The DNA here is from genome assembly GCF_040938575.1 of Ambystoma mexicanum. Classification (NCBI taxonomy): domain Eukaryota; kingdom Metazoa; phylum Chordata; class Amphibia; order Caudata; family Ambystomatidae; genus Ambystoma; species Ambystoma mexicanum. Next base: position 229,204,130 of record NC_090937.1, on the reverse strand, counting down.
TTCATGCTCTAATTGACTCAACTCTTTCCTTAGCACAGCCTCCTGCAAAATCCACTCTCTTTTTCCTCTTCGCTCTCCATGCCACAATACGTCCCCCTAAAAGAGGCCTTTGCATCATCCCATGCCAAGCCCGGGGCAACATCCCCCCACTTCATTAGCTTCAAAATAATGCTCCATTCCACCTTTGAGGAACTCTCTGAAAACTGGGTCTGTAAACCGTGTACCGTGGCATTGCTTCTTACTCCAACCCTGACCAACCACCAGGCAAAACAGGGTGTACAACAACCCTGCCTGACCACCACCTGCACCACTTGCACGTTCTGAATGCTCACAAGGCCTAGTAGGTCCGCCTCCCTCTTTCATTGTTATATTTTCCTTTCATTCCCATGTTCCCTCCCCGTTGCCCTGTGGCCGCTTTGAAACACAATTTTCTTGATGTATAAGCGCATTACAAATGGACAATAAATAAAATAAATAAATAATCAAGTGTCTCTGACTTATGTTCATCAAGAGATGGTCGATCCTTGACTGACCCTTATGAGGGCGTGAGTAAAATGCATCAGCATTTTGATTTGGATCCACCTACCTCCATGTGTCCACCAGCACATGCAGCTCCATAAAAGATTGGAAGTGACTCCCCTCAGCTTTAGGAGCCTGTGATCCTAGTGTCAGTCTATCATATTATGGAGCCAAGACTAAAATTAAGTCACCCTTAATAATATGGCAACCCAAGGCCCACTCTACCTCTCTCCTTAGTTCCTGCTCTACATATCCAATTGTCCCCTGGCTATGTGTAAACAATGCACAGACAGTTAAAAGCCCCCATGCCCTTGCACCGTGAGAAGCCTGCCCTGGAAATACTTTTTCAAATGTGGGTTCACCAACTTGAATTTTGCCGAAAGTAAAATCCCTACCACTGCTTTTTAACTCAAAATGCGCTACAGATCCCAGCGCCCCTTATCGCTCTCTCTTGCCCACTAACGCAGTGTGATTCCTGGATGAATAATAACTCAAGTGCATTCCTCTTGAACTCCCCTGCCAGTAATATATGTTTTTGTGGAGAATTTAAGCATTTTACGTTGAGGTTAGCAACTTATCACCCTTTATTCCTGTGTCTCCAAATCTATCTTGACCACATAACTCTCATAAAACCCTGAATATTGGCTATACTACAGGACCATCAATCGTAATCACAGATTCAAAACTCCTCCTTCCCTCCATTAATCTCCACACCAAAAGTGTGCCCCTCAATTTGGAGCCCCAAGACCACTACCCATGCCCTTAATTGCCTGCATCTGGTTTCCAGATTGGCAATAGATATGCCCACAACACACCTTCCCAATTTCCCCTCTATAACAGACCTGAGCATGTCGTGCCCTCAATAACATCCTCGTGAAATCAAAGCCAGTCTAGGCAAGGCTAGAAGTAGCAAATTCGGCAGAAACTCGGCCAGCGAGGTCAAGTGTGACGCAACCTACCATCGTACCCGCAGCAAACCTTTTTCTCAAGAATAAACTCTCCCCAAAACTCATCTGAGCAACATTTAAGATTGACCTCTTCCCCCACAACAAGCTCATTCCTCTGACGTAATTTCTATTACACTTAGCATTGTGGCATGCCAGCCAGTGTTGTACTCCATTCCCATATAACTTCATAATCTCAATATCACACTTTCCAAAGGTCATGTTTCCAAAACCTTCCTCCCAGTATTGCCCCTAAAGTGACTTCCTTTAAGCTTAAGAAACAAGTCTTCCCACCCCAAGCCCCTCATAAGCCTCGTATTAAACTTATTATATTTTCTGGAGCCACCACTTGAAATCTGGACGCAAATCCTTCATTCTCTCCTTTATTCCTCCTCCGAATCCTTGGGTATTTCCTTTCCACTATTTTAACTTTCAGTTCGTTTCTACGTCACATGACACTCCAGGGTGAATACCGGGGAATTTGATTCCTCTCCATTTTCAAATATTAATGCACACGGTTATCCCCAACTGTACTTGAATGCACACGGTTATCCCCAACTGTACTTGCTACCTTCCTCCCTAAAACAAGTAGTAAATGGTTGTATCTGGCACAACTCATAGGTGGCCGACTCATCAGAGCAGATGCCAGCATTATTCGCAAGCTCCCTATACTCCCTTTTTACACCCCCATCCCTCCCCAACCAGCAAAATAAAAAATATGTACCCTAACTTTAGATCCCCAAAAAATGCGGCAAAACGGCCATGATACGTTGACCCCTATGAGTTAGGCAGCTGGTCCTACATCTTGTGAGGTTCATGGGGGAGAGGTCCTTACCCTTATACTTAGCAGAATTCTTCCCTCTCCCTTTAGCAGGAAGTGCTGCTTATCTGTAAAGTAATGACATTGGACCACTATTGATCTGCGCCCAGATCCGAGGCAACCTTCTCTCTGAGCCCTGGCCATACATAAATCAAAACCTCCTGCATCTTTGATCAGCTCCCCCACAATGTCCTTAAGTGTTGTTTCCACCTGCAATGGGGAGTCACCATCTGTGTCTAGAACCAGGGGTGTTGCTAGGTCTGGAAAAGATCCGGGGCTACGCTACTGTCGGGACTGTCAGGACTCGGGTCTAGCTAGCCTTTGGGTTTGGGAGCTTCTATGGGGCTGCAACCAAAAGACCCGGGGCTAAAGCCCCCTCAAGCCCCCGCTAGCAACGCCTCTGTCTAGAAACCCTGGCCCTCTCTGTTTTCTACATCTTCGATGTTCAAGTTCCATTTTTTGTTATTGTGTCTCCGTTTGGAATAAGCCTTCATTTCTTTTCTTTAGTTCAGGCAGATCTGTCAACAAATGATTATTCTCCACTGATGTGACTGGACCTGTGATCACACAGGCCAGTGGGACCAGCGCTGGGGGCACCCTGCGCAATCTTCAGATATTGTCTTTGTGGGCTGGCTCACAGGCACACGGGCCAGTCCGAGGTATGCTGTGGGCACCCAACACACAATTATTGTTGCCGGGATCACCCTGACCGCCGTGGTCACATGGCAAGATCTCAGCTGCCGGGGGCATCCAGGCAAACAGCTGCTCTGTGATAACGCAGAGGGACAGTGGCCTGGGGGCACCCAGGTTACACATGCTGGTCTGGGGTAACCCAGATCAGCAAGGCTGCAGGACCGTCAGCACCTGCTGTAGACCTGCAGGCCCTACGAAATGAGACACGGAGAGACAGTGGGCCTCATTAGGATCCAGGCGGTAAGGGGTTTACGGCGGCGTAAACAGCGCCGACCCTTACCGCCTGATTCCGAGGTCCCTTAGCGCCAAGGAGGTTTTAACACCTGCTTTTAGCAGGTGTTAAAATCCATGGCGCCAAGGGACCTTGTTGTTAATTACGCCACCGTAATTTACGGTGGCGTAATTAACGCCTTCCCCACTCCCATTATGCCCTATGGGGCAAAAATGGGAATGGGGAAGGGTAAATGGGTTAACGGGGACTTACCGCCCCACTCACCTCGGAATGGGGCGGTAAATCCACCAACCACCATGGCGTAAACATAGTTTACGCCATGGTGGTAAAGGTACGACCCAGGCGGTAACTTACCGCCTGGGTCGTAATGAGGCCCAGTGCCATTACATGGAGTCTGCCACCATTCTAAAGCATGTGCGTGCGGAAGCTCCTTTTATTTCCAGTAAGTCATGACATTGTCACGACACATCCTTAAAGGGGAAATACATGTTATTAAAAGGGAAACACCACATTTCTGCTTTTTCATAACAAACATACAAAACAATACCACTGGACGATAAATGGATGAACGGTCACAAACAGCAATACTTGAGAATCGTAGTAGGAAACAATAACCACATACATCAAGATTCAGGCAGTTGGAAACCTAAAAACATACATTGACCACTCTGTACATATATTGAGTGTGACACTCAGGGTTGGTGGACTGCTGGTAGTTCTATCACATTCTGAGGGAAACTTTATTCAGAAAGGGAAGAGTGGAAACGTCAACCACCGAAAGACACCATTGTCAGCTGCTGGAACCATATTGAGCATACCGACAACGTGCAGGAGCACATTCTTACTGGGACCTCCTTGAGCACATGAATGACATGCAGGCGCACATAATCAAAATTACATATTTGGTGAGTCCTCTTTGAGCATTTGAGGGGCTGTAGGAAACCAGTTCAAATGTACGTTTGCATCAGTTCAGGGCAGTTGGGAGCACAGTTCATGAGCCGGCAAAGATGCACCCCGGAGTACCGGCGGCCACATTGGCCTAGTCCCTTGATAGCGAAGCAGCAGGACTGTGGTGGCAGGGGTCTGGGTCATATCATTTATTCAACTCCCCCAGTCAGGAGTACTGTTCCTTCTTTAGCTCTTTCCAGGAGCTTGCATGCAGCCATTTCCTTTATCCCTTTCATCTTTTTCTCCTCTGAGTAAAACGTTTAGCTTGGCCGGGTGTTCCTGACTTTTTCTCCCCTCCGGCTGGAGAAGATCAAGTTATACTGGTGGCAGATGCCGCGCCGCAGCTCTCCCGCAGTCAGAAGATTTACACCAGTCGATGCAGTGGTGGTCTGTGCTGCACAGCTTCCTCCCCCAGTGGGGAGATTAATCAAATTAGATGCGCCGAAGGCCGCACCTCCTCTCCAACAGGTGGGAGATGTCTGCCAAACGGAATGCAGTACCTTTTATTTTATTAACACACTCCAAGTCCAGGAGTGCACAGCGGGTCCCACTGTCATTCATTATCCTTCACCAACTCTTTTTTTTTTGTTTCCTATTTTCTGTCCTTTATCAGACTCTGATGATGGAGCATTTTCATATTCACCGCCCATCGGCCCAGGAACACCAGGGGAGCGCCGGCACGGCAGAGAATTTGCATGCTTTGACATCAGCGTATCCCATCAAATGCAGGCAGCCGAATTATCAACCCGTCCTTGCTCTGACACAGAGTGCTTCGATTCCATCTCTTCACTGCCTCCCCGTGGCTGCAAGGATCATGTTCAAGACCCTTGGCATCGTCCACAAGGCTTTCTGGGGCCTGGGACCACTCTACCTCCAGCTTTATCTCCCAAAACATCTTCCTTCTCAAGCTCTCCGCTCAGCCACCTCCAATTCTCTGAAGGTCAGGCGCTTCTCCAAGCAAAGAGTTGGGGGCAAAACTATCTCCCTGGCTGGGGCCTCCCTGTGGAACAGCCTCCCTGCTTCTCTCAAGCTTCAGCAGAACCACTTCTGGTTCTGGAAGCAACTCAAGACCTTCCTTTTCGCTTCTGCTTTCTCTCTTCCTCTCCCCTGCTGATGCACCTGACTTCTCCATGCACTGGTCACCTGGTCACCCTCTGAACTCGGGCCCAGGCTCTTGCATGTCCAGATGCCCTCGTACTGCCCCCGGGCTCCTCAGCACTTAAGGGTTTGTATCTGCAACCCTATAGTCCCTTCTCTCTGCACTTATGAGCCAAGCGCTGGCTGCACTTGTGAGTTAACTGCACTTCCCCCTTCCCCTCCCCCTGGTACTAACCCCCTTCGCTTCTTCTCCACACTTGCACCATCTGAATGGCGCAAGGCATAGTAAGATTGTTGTTTTGTCCACCCTTTGTTTCCCCCTCCTTGTCTTGTCTTGCCTAGAAACACTTGTGTACAGGCGTGTTAGAAATGCTACATATTGTATGAGGTGAAATCATTGTTTCGGGAGGATAGCTCAGGGGCAACGCGCTTGCCTTGGAAGCAAGACAAAGAGGATCAACACAGGTTCGATCCCCGGGTCCACGCTTAGAAACCTCTGGGTATTAAGCGCGTTATGAATAACCAATTATAATTATATCATATCAGAAAATTTCCATTGCGATCGCTCTGGGCCTGCCGGCAGGACAAACTGCAAGCTGGCAGCAGGGCCGCGCTCCCACCTTCCTTCCTCATACCTCTGAATGCGGAGCAACCACTGTGCAACCTGCCATTACCCTCCATTTGCGCGCAGTCTTGAGCGCAGGCCTCTTCTCTCACCACAAATGAAACTCTGACTCCCAGCAGGGCATCGGGCGGCCCCACCAGAAGCTCAGGGACGCAAACCCTCGTCGCCATTGTTTGCTTGTTTATTTATTTGTAATGCACGCCAGACCCGAGGGTATCAGGGCGCAGGGTACAGGAATATTTTCAGCTTATGGTTACAAGTTTACAGCGAGACACAGATATGATATATAGATATAAAGCAAGGGTGACTTTATACTGTGATCACACAGGCCAGTCGGACCAGCGCTGGGGGCACCTAGCACACTCTTCAGTTGTTATCTTTGTGGGCTGGCTCACTGGCTCACAGGCACACAGGCAAGCCCGAGAGGTGCTGGGTGCACCCAACACACAATTATCATTGCAGGGATCACCCTGAAGGCCGTGGTCACACAGCAAGACCTCAGCTACAAACAGCTGCTCTGCGATCATGCAGAGGGACAGTGGCCTGGGTGCACACAAGTTAGACATGCTGATATAGGGGCACCGAGATCAGCAGGGCAGTAGTACCGTGATCATACAGTGTAGGCCTGCAAGCCATATGAAATGAGACACAGAGACGCAGAGCCATTACATGGAGCCTTCCACGGTTCTAAAGCATGTGCGTGTGCAAGCTCCTTTTATTTCCCAAAAGTCACGACGTTGTCATGACACATCTTTAAAGGGGCAATACATGTTCTTAAAAGGGAAACACCACATCCAACACATCCAGACTTTCTTCAGTTGCATCCACTGTCCCTTTCGAGTTGGCAATCGAGGACTAGAGGTCCACCCAAAGGGCACAGATCTTTTGAAGTATCTCCAAGATGTTCTGTTTAGTCGCATTCTCAGATACATAGAGTTAGGACTTTGGGAGGTAGCTTCCTGTGCGTCTATTGTCAGTGCTGTTTTAGATAACCCTTCCAGACAAACATATGCAGACAAGAATTCCAAAGAAGCCCACTCATAAAAAAACATATTTCCTGACACCGCACAGTAAGAGGGGGCCCCTGGTCAACAACCACCAGATGTCATTCTCCAAAGGTTCAAGGCGCCCAATCAAGCTGCGTTTTATGGGCAAACTCTTTCACTCTTACACAGCCCTTTCTGTACATGTCCGTCACTCTCAGCAGCTTACTTTCCATCGCCAGCGTCCATTCACTCCTAGACTTCAGTGAATCAGTTCTCCCTCGTCTAGCGCGCTTTGCCAGGGTGGCTCTGCTTTGTTGCCCACAAACTCAAGGGCCCAATGACATAGAGGCCCAATGAAAATATCACTAGATATGATATGATATGTTTATTTATACACAATGTGTTTCAAAGCGCTTCAAGGCAAGGGAGGGAACAAGGGAAAATACAATGACATTCTTAAAGGCCATGAACAGTAAGGATGTGAAATTAACTATAATACTTGGCCTGACGACATTTCTGGTAGAGCCGGAGAAAAACAAGAGATGAGGGAGAGGGGTGCAGAAAGGTAGGGGAGGAACAAAACAAGCGACTATCATACTAGGCCTGACGACATTTCAGATAGTGCTGGAGGGGGGGTGGGGAGTCAAAAACCAGTAAGAGGAGGGGGGAGGAGACAGACAAGGTTGCTATCATACTAGGTCCAGGGACAATTCTGAAGGAGTAAGTGCATAGAAGAAAGTAAGAGGAGGAGATAGGAAAAGGGAGAAGGGAAAGGGGGAGAGAACAGAGAGTTAGCAGTCAAAAGAGTGGAGAAGAAAGAGGGGAGAGTGAATACAATTGCAGAAGTCAGTAGTAACAGATAATGTTGCAAGCCAGGATACAAGATGAAGATGGGAACAGCATGATTCAAGGCCACCATGAGTACAAGATGCAAAGGAAGTCCAGCATGAGAGTTGATAAAGGGTGACACACCGTGAATGAATGAAGTCCATAAAATTCAAATCCAGCATTGGCCACAAGACGGTGATGGTGAAACCAGAATTTATCAGGACAGGCTCGTGCAGAAGTAGGCTTGAGGAGGTTGAGGGGGGAGCAGGGTAGAAGAATCAAGCAAAACAGGCAACACCTGTTTGCGAGAATGGTGGGGGCACAAGGGAAAATCAGGGGGTACCAGAGGGGGTGGGGATGGCCTCTGGGGACAGAGGGAGTAACACATTTTGGTGCATGCTTACCTGCTGTCTGAGAGACACCCTTGATCTAATAGTTAAGAGCAGGAAGGAAGAGGCAGGGCTAAGAAGGTGGGTGGTGCTTAGGCCAGGTGACCTAGATCCACTTGCACCTGCTCCCCATCGGCAAAGGAAAAGAGGCTGGGAGGCTCCTTAAGTAAGGAGTAAGAGCAGCAAGCAGGAAGGCACGAGGTGGGTGGGACTTACTAAGTGGTGAAAAAGAGCGGCAGGCAGGAAGGCGCCAGGAGGGCGGGGCTTGCTAAGTGCAAGCAGGAAGGCACCAGGTGGGTGGGGCTTGCTATGTGGCAAAAAAAAAGCGGCAGGCAGGAAGGCACCAGGTGGGTGGGGCTTAGGCCAGGTGACCTAGATCCACTTGCACCTGCTCCCGATCTGACAAATTAAAACGACGTAAACAGGGCAACATTACTTTTATAGTGCAGCAAAGATCTGCTTACAGGCAGCCATTACAGCCACCCCACATAGCAGTCTCTAAATGGTTTGCCTTTTTAAGGGGTTTTTGAGATTCTGGTTTTGGGGTTAGCTCCAAATAATAGGAGATGTGGTTATGGCAATGATTTCACCTCGTAGGAATGTCCCGGTGAAAACCCACGCAGACTTCTTTCCCAGGATTGAACCCGGAATTTAATACTGATGCCATTTACTGCCCCTTTCTGGAAGAGGGTTCCATTAAGGGCCAATGAGTTGTTGCAAAAAACAATTTTACTTACAACGGGAACGCGACGACTAACATCAGCCACTCATATTTTCCAAATTCCGATTTATGAAATCAACCCAAAGTACCTAAGTAACACCATGAGCCATGAATGCACTCTCTGCAGATCTGCATCGCAATTGACACTCAAACCTCCACAAGAAACACTAATTACTAGTGCTATTCGTTTTTTAATACATGGAATAACTATAGAAAAACCTGTACTAGCTTTCTTATTACAGTCTAGTTGTGACACCACTGCCCCCTGCAATAAGAAAATGATATTATAGTTTATCAGCGATGGCATGATGCCTGCTTTCCAGAATTAGCACATATGAATATCCTGGGTGGAGGCACCACATTTTCAGCAATCTTAGAATGCAGGATTTATTTTACCTGCCAGCCCCCCCGTTGGGGTGTCAACAGGACTGGCGACGGGCCACCAAGTAGGCCCAAGTGTAGGGATTGCCTCTGCGAGGGTTCAGGCTGGTCCACCCCTAAGCAAGGGCAACAAGTGTTAGGACTCTGTGCTTTAGTTGATGGGTGTGAATTTCTTTTTTAGGGAAATTGGAGTGGAGTGCATCAAGTGTGCCCAATTTCCCAAAAGAAAAAATACAAACAAACATAGCTGCCATGGTAAATAGTAAAGGGACTAAGCACCTTTACCATTTCCATGGTGCTCATGAATGTTGAGCGAAAGGGAAGGTGGGGAGACACAAGAATCTCATAAAGGAGTATGCGAAGGGCAGCAAGGAGAACTCCAGGGGGGAGGGGCTGGAGTTCAGGGGGAGCAAGTGGGGCCAATGGGGCAGAGCGACGGAAATATAGCAGCCATTTAGAGGAGAGGCACACATGGCCATGGAGCAGCTGGGCGGTTATTGGCAGACTTTGCCCGTGCCCTCTGTGTGGCTGTACACTCTCCCCTGAGTGCTACTTAAAGTTGCTTGCCAAAGTTCCATGTTATATGGAATACCCAGGATCATAAAATCCGACAACGGAGCGCCGTTCATGAGCACAGACTTCGAGAACTTTGCGAGGTATATGGGCTTCCACCATCGGAAGATAACTCCGAGATGGCCACAGGCCAACGGGATGGTCGAGAGGTTCATGGCCAACATCAAAAGAACCCTGCAAATAGCGACCATCCTCCATAAACCATTCGAACAAGCGCTCTATCAGTTCCTCAGGGACTATCGTCACACCCCCCATAGCACGACGGGCATATGCCCAGCCGACTTGATGTTCCGCAGACCAGTACAGACACGATTGCCGGAAGACGCACATGCAGCAGAGGCCACGCCCCTGGAACAAGAGGCCAGAAACAGGGACGACACAGCTAAAGCCAAGATGAAGGACAAGGCAGATCATAAAAGAAAGGCACAGGAGTCGAACGTGGAACTGGGAAACCAAGTGTGGTTGCGACAACCCAAGCAACGCAAGGAGGATGCCACGTTTGCACCGGAACCGCTGACGGTCACGCACAAGAAAGGGACGATGATTACGGCCCAGAGAACCGACCAGTCCTCCGTCACTAGAAATGTGTTGTACTTCAAACCCAAGAGGTATTACATGGAGGAAGCACCGGACCGAGAAGCAGACAGTGAGGATGACCACTCTCAGGACAGCTATTATGTGGAGGAGAGCGAGACATCAGAAGGTGAGGACATCTCATCACCCCAGGGCCTGGCTGAGCAAACGCCTGGCCACAGTGGTCGACCCCAGAGAAGCCGCTTCAAGCCTCACAGACTCATAGAAGAAATGGAGTAAGGAGGAGAGTGCAACTTGGTTGCTAAAAAAGGGGGAGATGTCAGGTTGTTAGTGAGGGCTCTGCAGCCCGCCCACATCGTTGTGTGGGCAGACTGCCGTTGCGGTCTTAGTTCCCCGGACAAGGGGAAGTGACGTTGGGCTAGGGAGGGGGCGGGGGAAAGGTTGGGGCAGTTCCTGTAAGTGCGACGAATAAAGAGGTCGCATTGTATCCCGGCTCCCGTGTGACTTTGTTCAAGGCGGTTTACGGGACCCGCGTCAAAACCCTACAGCTGCCATTGCCTATTCCCGCTTCCTGACTGCTTCACCGCACATTGCGTTCCCCTGCCTAAGGCAACACAGGACTCCATTTGCAGTTTTCTTTGCCAGAATGAAGGCAATAATAAAGATCAGCACAATTAAATCATGGCATAGACTCAGTTTCTTCGTTTTCACTCATATTTTGCACTTAATAGTCATGATATGATATGATATATTATTTATAACATGCTTAATACCCAGAGGTTTCTAAGCACAGACCCGTGGAACAAACCCGTGTTGTTCCATGTCATCTTGCTCCCAAGGCGAGCACGTTGCCCCTGAGATATCCTCCCGAGCCTCCATGATCATCACTTTCCGGCTGCGGGTCCTGTCTGGTATGAGTGCTGCTAAGCTTAAGCACCCTTTGCTGCGTATGGGGCTTTGGCGGGCTAGGGCAGTGGTTTTTACCAGCCATGATAATCCAACCAGTGACTGATTATCACCAAATATTATGAACTATTCCAATTCCTTTTTTCTGAGTGAATCTTCTCTCACGATTTACAGTCGCAATTTGGCAAAGACGTTTGTATTAGTATGGTTATTCTCTGCATTACTGGAGTTTGTGATTGGATAGCCGGAATCCACCTGCCACACCATAAAACTAAACCACATTTGGCTTTTAAATGCATTCATTTTATTCTGAGGCAATATGCACCGAGGTGGTAGGCTGACCCTGTGGTAACGGTGCGCTGCACAAGTTAAGGGCCTGAGCGCAGCGAGATTACCTTAACAAGGGTGGCAGTGCCGTTACCAAAACTCATTTATCAGTTACCGGTACTCATTTATCAACCTCAGAGGGATGAAAGGCTAAGTTTGCCTCACCGGGATTTGAACTTGCAATCTGAAGATCACACACACATCTCAGCAGCGAGCGTTCAGCCCACTGAGATATCGTACCAGCTAAAGCTATCTTACCAGCTATAGTAAAATGAGCAATTACATGTCTGAATGTTCTCAAAGTCAGAAAGCAAATTACTCTCTGTAATAGATACCATTAAAATGGTAACTGAAATTTAACAGCAGGCCAGTTCATCTACAGGTTTGGTACAAAGTTATCCACGTGTCAAGCCTGCGTGGATCTACTTTAAAGGCTTTAGAGGTTGGCAAAAAGCATGCCATTGGGAGGGTTCATAACTTTGTATTAAAGAATTTAGAATAGCGCAGGGAAAGCAGAACACTCACACGGCATCCTGTACTCTGGGCAAATAGGGTACTTCTGCATGCAGATCCACCTTCGTCAATTCATGGAATCGAATGCACAGTACTTTTCCTGGACTTGAGTGTAGTTTGCGCTGGCTCAGCACGTCTGTGCGACCCATCGAGGGCCTTGCGCGAGACTCCAAGCAGAGCGTGGGCATGGCTTGAGCATAGGGCTGGGCAGGGAGTGGCACACCAAAAATGGGGAAGAACCTGCAAAAAAGTGGGCATTGTGAGGGACAGCCTGCAGGCAGTCCCTTGCACGCCCACAATTGCATGGCACGAGATGTATTCATAGATTCGATCACGCAAGGCAAGTACACTTACTGCACGCAGGTGATGTTGCATGTCGGATTTCAGGGTGCGTGTACTCAATCAGGGTTCCGATGTAACTTAGAGGGTGCGTCTAAGCAGTGTAGCGGGTTGCAGGAATGCTTTACGGGGTTTGCACACAGATTTCCCGAGTTATGGCAGAGTTACGATTTTCTATACGCATGTTCTTGGGGTGCCGGATACAGTTACAGGGGACTCCGCGCAGTGTCCCCGAGTCACAGGCTTGCTTACGGGGGACCCCACTCACTGTTTGAATGGTGTGTGCATTCACGGCCACGGGAGCGCGCAAAGGTAGCTGCTCTGGCTGTTTATGATTTGTGTGTGGGCGTGTCAGGGGCGTTCCGGGCTTGACTTATGAATACGGTTACTTTGTGCTGTAAATTCCATGAATACGAAAGGCGCGCACTTTTCTTTCTGCACGCAGGCTCATGCAGTGTCCTTCTCGGCATGCAGCCCTTGCAGGAATTCTGCACACTTCTCCATGAATCGGGCCCTTAGTCCGAAATGGATACTTATTAAACTCTAAAAGCTTTTTGGAATTTTTTGTCTGCATTGTGAATTTGAGGTGTAAAACAGACTAAATCAGTGACTCGCCCCCTGAAGTGAACCTTTAATGAGTCTAGCAATTATTGTATAGAATTCCAGAAAGACAAATTATTTGTTACTCCTATTCTTTCTTATTTCTTATTTAGGGTCCCTGCTCAGTGTTACCCTTGTGGTGCCCCCTGTTTTTGGAAAATCAATGTTCCTTAGGAGCAGGTGATGGAAATCAAAGACAAATCATAGAGAACGTGGGAGAAGCAACCGTGATATTTGAAGGATCAAATAAAGGACCTACAGTGATCCACCTGAAAAGACCTGAATGCCATCGTCAAACCACTTTTCAGGGAGTCTAAGCTTGACCCAGTGCAACTTCTTCAGTGTTCGCATGGCTTTCTGGATAAAGTGTGTGTGAGTATGCAATGAGTGGGTGACTGATTGAGTGAGTGCACACGATAAGTCACTAGCCACAACATATCTCTAGGTACTGATCAGTCTGACCTTCAGTGAGAACCCATTTTCAGAGGGGATCCGAATTCTGCCAGTGATTTTTCAGAGTGCAGTTTACACGGAAGATTGTGCCAGAGGTTAGCCTCCATGCAAGAGATCAAACAGGCGCCTGCAGCAGACCACTCAAAGGGGCTTTGGCCACCGATATTTGGATATTTGGACCCAGAGCGTCCCCATCATATGACAGGAGTGGCGTTTGCTGTGGAGGCAATACAGGGAAATATTTAAACATAACCTTGGCTTACTCCGTGCCTCAGAGACATGGCGCCTTTTTCTGAGGCTACTGGCACGGCACACCCCAGCACGTTGCACATTTTAGAGTTGGGGACAATTAGTATTGGCCATTTCTAGATGTAAGTCTTTTGCACATGCAAGCCTAGAATTGATTACTGGTTACTTATTGATTACCTGGAATCCGACACATCACATGTTTTATGAGGACTGATGGAAGGGGATATTTTGCAGAAACCTAGTCTGATTAAATTCCCATTGCTAGATTTTCACCAAAATCACCCCTACCTTTTACAGTTCGCGTCCTGTAATAGTTTAAATGAGGAACTGCATTGAAATGTGAACTATAGGCTAGGTGAGACTTGGTCCCAATGGCGAGGACACCAGTGTTGAATTTGTTACATCAGAGCAAGCTCTAGCTCATCCAGATTTAAATATTGGGGGGCACACCCCATCAAGTATTGATTGGGACTCCCGGAGATTTCAAACAAGATGTGAGTATCATCTGCAGTCGATGGGAAGCAGAGATGATTCTGCCTGTTGAGGTTCAGCAATGGCCTCATATGGACGTTGAGCAAGCAGGGGGACATGGGACCCCGGGTTACCCGACAGCTCAGCACTGTAGGCGCAGAGGTAAATAGACCCATTTTGCCAGTGTTTATACCAACAAAAAAGAGTGTTATGTTGACATCTTTGACTCACAGAAATGTCAGAGGTTGCCTGCAGACAGAGGTAGACTTATACCCAGGTCGGAAATAACAGTGATCTGCACCGATTCAAGGTATTTCCATTGACTGGTGTTGGATATTCTAGTGTATGGACCAGAGTACAGCGGTCCTCCATGCCAAGTAACAAGGCTACCATTTATGTGTAAGAGAATAAGTACCCCTAACTGATCCTCAGCCGCCATCCCTGACAGGTTTAGTTAAGTTTCGTTTTCTATAATGCGCTTCACGCCCTTGGGCCTCGGAGCGCACAAAGGTACCCACACGTGCCATCTCGGTAACATGCTTAAGGCCAAAGCCCAAGTGGTTATAATTCAAATCAGATGATATTGGTGTCAGTAGTACTGTCTGCAATAAAATATGACTATGGCCATGCCTGCTGTTCAATTGTACTTGCCCTGTCCTACTGGACTTAAATTAGCCTTAGGTTAGAGCCTTTGCATTATAAGGAAATTACTTCCAGGTTATTTCCTCATGCCTAAATAAATCCTACAGTGCCTACACCACACTGATGATGCAATATGTATAGAGCACTTGCTCTAGTGCCCTCTGTGTCGCCATGGTCCATAGAAGGCAGAAATGTATCACCACAAGGACACTGCAAAGGACTTGGGTCCACACCTGTTCTATTGCACATCTGTTCATACGCGACTCCCTCCACCCGAGAGACATATCATGATCACCCATCTTCCACCACTGCCCACTGCAGACTTCCCTATAGGTGCCAATGTGTCTATGCACTGTAGTGTGTGTCTGATTGCTTGCACTGGGAGAGGCTAGATAGGGGCATCCCATTGGCCCTACAAAGAGAATATTTAGCCAATGACCACGGTGGATGGCATGCTATTTATTTTTCTAGGATTTCGAAGATCCTTTCACTAGCCTTGACTGTAGTCCATAAATGTTGATCCCTGTGAAAGGGGCTTAGAGGCGAAACCGGAAGAAAGAAACGTGCCCATGTCAGTAGGAGGCAAACTATGAGACAGAATGTTTCTTAAGCAGTGTTATCTCTTCCTTACAGCAGCATTAGCGCGCTTTTGTGAACATTCATATTCCCCTCATTAGAATCCCCCCTAACCAAAGGTTGAAGGTCATTCAATAACTAGACAATCCATGGATCCAAAGCCTTCTGTCATTTATCGCGAATCCAGATATTTCTGCACCTATTCTGTATACTACCTTCGCAAGTCCAATGCTGGCTATGATCCAGTTAGTGTTTCTAAGTATTTATGCCGATGGGAGGAAATGTTCCTGCATGCCTGTTTCTTAAATTTAAGAAGTGCCTCAAGACCTTCTCTGGGGAAACATAAAAGTGGAAAACAGTACATTAGCCAAGTGAACAGAGCGCTCATTCTCCCACCGGGGTCTTGAGTGCCGCCCATCATTGTCGTTAGTAATTGCGGAACATATGACATCTTCATCTCCTCTTACAGGCAATCGTTCTGCAGAAAAGATCATACTTCGCGTAGAGCGACGCGTCCCGCTGATCAAACCCATGCTAGCGCATCCAATGGAACCTCTAGCGGCTCAGAATCATTTCCCAAAGCATGGGCCTGGGTCAAGATTTTCCCCATGTTTTTCAGTGTTTTGTTCTAAGGTTTGCAAACATTGGCTCCACCTACATAGTCTTTTGGGGTGCCCGAAACCTGGCTCAGACTGGCCTATGGGCAATAGGGCAAATCCCAAAATGTCAGCCCGTAATTCTAGTATGTGCCAGTTTGTTTGGGCCAGATTGAGCCACTGTATTGACCAGATTTCGCCAGTTTCATAAGTTACTACACTAGTCGTAACCAATGTTTCTAAGCAAAAATGCTTTCAAATGCATTATTTGCAAGACATTTGACCAAAAGCACCCCCTTGAGTAGTACCAAAACAATCTATCTTGAAACGCAACAAATTGTAATGTGTGATTGTTGGCCACTTTTCCATTGATGCCTGGGCCGATTCTATGCCCCAGTCTGACCTTGCCCGACACAGTATTATAGAATGCCAACCTATGTCATAGTATGATATGATAGGTTATTTATAACGCGCTTAATACCCAGAGGTTTCTAAGCACGGACCCAGGGATCGTAGGCCCACACACATTTCCAGTGATGTGTGGCATGCCCCCACTGCAGCACACACAATAAAACATATTTGTAGTATGTTTTTGTTTATGCGTCATTTCATTGAGAATCTTGTCGTTGACATCAACGCCCCTCCAAATTCGGGCCAGCCAGCATGAGAGCAAAGGCCCATGCCAGTTTGGAGGGTAATTTGGCTACCAGATGAGTAGTTGTCCAGAGATGCCAATTGTCCAGTGCAAACACTGCTTGGATAAAAGACTAAAAGTAACATGGGCAGCTGGCTCTGCTCCATCCTCGGAGGGTGGGGTAGTTGTTCAGTCAATTTGGCCCCCACATTCGAATGAGTCTTTGACCAGGGATGTTTTGAAGTCATCAGGTAACTGCTGGAGATTCCTTGGCATTCTTACTGAGTCGTACCGATTGTTCTAGAGACTTCCCACAGAATGTTAAGTGCTCTTCTTCCATCTTGTTTTCTTTTGAATGTCTCAATATTGGATTGGCTGGAAATTAGGCTCTGAGTGGGAGCATTAAGTCTCGCTAGCTATTTCAGGTATTGCACGACTTTGCCTCGTGGGGCCTAATGTAGCAGGCATGGCGATTTTAAATTCGTTCTTTGGTCAACTTGGTGCCGATTGGGCGCCTAGAAGACTGGTGTAGTGTGCTCCCGCTTCTTGATGTTCAATAAGCACAAACATTGCCAAGCTCTCCTGCCATCTTTGCGGTTGGCCATGTGGAGACATGCAATTTGTAGGATTCCAGAAATTGTAGCTCGACTGTACCGTACATTCTTAGGGCAGTGGAGTGGTCAGAAATACATTGTGACTTTATTATGTTTAATACATACATAGAGAATAGACCTGAAAGGCTTCATACAATCTGGGGCTTGTTTTTTTCTTGCATCTGCCAATCCTTGGTTCTAAACCTAATCGTAGGTTCTAGATGCATGTGCCATACAATGATAAAAGAATAGACAGGAGCAGGCCCAGTTGGGAATCTCTACATACATGCAGAAATGGAATCTCTACATACATGCAAAACATATTTTGATATCTGCAGGAATCGCATAGAATCATTCCACCATGTGGGAATCGACTTGGAGAAGACATGATGTCAGTGGCTGTTCTTTTCTATAGTGCTGACTCGCCTGACTCACATTGTGGATGCTTCTGTTAGCCTGCGGAATGGTTCTCATTTCATCAACCTCCGAAGGAAGGAACATTGAGTTGACCTGTCAGGTTTAACATTTTAAGACTTTGAGGCAGGATCCAAGCCTACCATTGGCACACTAGCCCAAATAAGTGTACTCATTCTCTCAGTTTGGAGTGAACATTGATATGGAAAGCTAGTGCAATTGTGCTCTAATGGCTGTGATATCTGCTCTAGAAGTGATGGAAGATAGACAGACAAACTGTAGAGGTTTCAGTTAACAATACGCTTGCACTGAGCAGGATCCAAAAACGAATGTGAAATATAATGTAGTTGCTTTCTAAAAGAAAAGAAACAGTCAGCAACCAATCTCAGTCTCAGGAGGATAGCTCAGGGGCAACGTGCTCGCCTTGAAAGCAAGGCGACATGGAGTACCAGAGGTTCAATTCAAGGGTCTGCACTTAGAAATCTCTGTGTATTAAGTGCGTTATAACCTATCATATCTTTTGATGAGGATATCTTGAATAAGCTAACAGATAAACTGTATCATCTTTTCAAGTGTGCTCACTTACTGTTTATTTCCTATTTTTAAAAAAACACATCTAAATTGGGAACAATTACATGTTTTACAGGCCTACACGGGTGCTAAAGGTGTTTATTAAAAAAAAAAAAAGAAACTTACCTTGCAGTGCGGTGTGGCGCTGCACCATAGTTTCCGAAGTCCGTTTTCTTTTTGATGACATCATGGTCACCAACATGAAAAACAGACTCCATGAACTACGGCGTGGAGCGTGTCACGCGACAAGGTTAGTTTCTTTTTTTTTTCTTTAAAGTAATCACCCTTAGCATCTGCGTAGCAAACTACACAGGCGCTAATGGTGATATAACTGGAGGCAGGCTGACCCCGCTGATAACAGCACTGCGGTCATGTAAAGGGGCCCTCGCTTTGTTCGGGCCTAAACTTGGGCGGCGGACGATTACAAGCAGGGTAGGCCCACCACCGCGGGTTATATAGCCTTATTAATGTCATGAAATCTATCTATAAGTGCTCCTGAATTTGACAGGACTAAATTTTGCACAAGGTGCGAGGGCAGGATTATAACTCACATCTCCTGTTTTTTTTAAGTAGGCACTTCAGCACGCTAAATCAACGTTCCATAATTAAAAAAAAACAAGAACAACAAGAATCATGCAACAGTGCTTTGTGTATTCCTCAAAATAGCCCTGATCTGATGATAAATAATTCTGGTTCTAAAGTGTGTGAGCAGAAGCCATTAGAGGCTCACATTACAAAGCGAAGGACCAAAAGCACCAAAGAACAACCTGAGAGCGTGACTGCCGTCAGGTTGTCTAGTTCTGAAAGTTACTGTGTGGCTCTTTTCAGGGATCTCAGAGACCAAGTGACAGGAACTGTGAGTATGAAAAACAGCATGGCCGACATGTAGACTGTATGAGGATTTAGGATCTTCTACACAGGTGCAGTACTTTACTACTCCGGATAATAGGAAATGTCAAGCTATGCTAAATCCAGAACATTGCTTTGCAACAGCAAGACTTAATGGTGAATCCCCTTGTATGGGTAAAACCCATGGGATGCTTACCTGGGCGCAGTTACTTGTGTAATGTTTAGCACTCTATGGGTTCACTAGATGATCTGCTTTCTTGAGACTGTCAACCTCTGTTGAACAGAAAGTTAGTAACCTTACAATAGTTAGTTAGTGTCTTGTTGCCTCTCCTCTTTGCCGCCTCATTTCCTCATTGCTTGTCTTGCACTTCGCCTCCTCTCCTTGCTTCCTCGGGCCCCCATTATTAGTTCCTCTCTCATCTTGTCTCCAATCACCTTGCTTATTTTCTCTTTTATCAACATGCCCACTCGTTCTCCTTTATTCGGTTTAATGTGTGTCTTCTTTCTTTGTCGTCTCACTCCCCCACGCTGGCTGGTACTGTGGATAAACACTAAAGTGCTAAATTCAACAGCTCAGGGATTTTTGATGAGGTAACCGCCTCTAATTGCTTCTTAATGGAAAGGTGTACCCTGATTTGCTGCTCTGGGCCCTGTTACACAGCAGTGCTTTCAATGCAGCCAGAACTGCCGTTAGTTGTAATTAAACTTGATAATTAATCATCCCTTTGTGTTCTTGATCTCTGATACCTTTTCCCCGCTTTCTGGGCATGCACTCATGCAAACTGAATCCGCCTTGTCCAATGTCTGTACCCTGTGTGCTGCTTTTGTGTAGAATTTTTTTTAAAGGTTTGACCCTAATAAGATGTTTGAGCTGCAGGGGCCAAAAAATGCTGAAGTCCTCCTAACATACATTTCCTTCCGAGAGACTGCAAAGTGGCTGAGTTGCTTTTCTGCTATCTTGCTACTTCTGGGCATTCTTATATTGACAATCCTCGTAGTTCGGGGCCATTGGTAGCTTTTTTACACCACCTAGCGGGCCAAGAGTATCGGACTTGAGCAGGGGCCTGCACCCTTTGGATGTCCAGATGTTTTGGACTACATCTCCCATCAACCTTAGCCAGCAGAGTAAACAAGGAGGAATCACGGTTCATAGGGCAGCTGCTCTAGAGTGAGGAGAGGAATGGTTGCTTTTAATTTTGCCTCTCTAAATTACAGGTATTGCAATTTATTTCTCGCTGTAGGTGGAGTTAGGCGGGAGGGGCAGATCTTATTGGCTTCCTTTGCTGTCACTCCAATAGAAAGAGAGATCTTAGCTTCTACTGTGGATTTTGTATTTCTTAAAGCTTCAAAGACTGTGTTGATGTTATAAGTCTGCTAGGAAGACACCCACTGCCTTGGCTGTACCTTCTCTTAGTTTCCCTTGTCACATTAGATTGATTTGTTGAAATCTTAGGGGCACCAGAAATGGGACAAGCAATGTAATTTGCAGGATTGCGCGTCATATCTGTGAAATAATAAATCTGTCTGAAAGACATAGGAAATGACTTAGTGCAGCGGAATGGAAAACAAACATTGGCTTTATTATAGATGCAAAATTACAATGTGCTTTATATGTTTTTGTGAATCATGAGGTTTTTCTCATGGTCAATATGTGACTAAAATGTTGTATGTTCAACAAATTGAATATAGTATAAAATAATGTTTTGGCATATGAAAAGGCGCATTATAAATATTTCGGAAAGTGGGCTGTTCGAGCTGATATGATATATTTTATTTATAGCGCGAGTATACACAAGTGTTTCAAGGCGTGACAAGGCAAAGGGGGAGAACAGGGGAGGACAAGACAATGATCTTACTAGACCAAGTGACATTGAGATCGCGCAAGTGCAGTGGAGAGGCAAGGGGAGAAAGCGCCAGGGGAAGGGGAGGAGGAGAAGTGCGAGGCATAGGAGAAAACAAACAAGTAGTGCGGCCAATAATGGCAGTGCAAGGGGGGGGTTAAGTGTAGACAGCAAGGGTTAGATAAGTGCAAGTAGGGTGGCCTGTAGGGTTGCAGATACAGCCCCCAGTGCAGGGGTGCCAACCTGCCGCCCTTATTAAGGGCCTGAGAGGAACAAGGCACTTAATGAAGACTTGCCTATACCATCGATGGCAGGAACAGGGCGCCCACCAGGCTCTTATTGCCGTTTGCGCACACAGGTAAAAAAATACAAATGGTAAAGTCTTTTTTTATGTAAACTTACTGGGTGTGTTGTTCACTTCTCCAAACACATGCCAGGATACTTGTAGTCCACTTACATTTTTATAATTATGCTCTAATGAACACTGAAAAAGAAAACCGCTGTGGTGCATTGAGGGAGAAGTAAGCATGGCATCAGGTGTATGATATGTTTTTTTTTAAATAAACCACTCCTTCTGGACTAGTGAGTTTAATGTCCTTTTTCTGGTTGGATAGGTGTGGGGCGGGCCGTGCTGGAAATGAGTGTGCCTAGCTTTCAGAAAGTTAAGAACATGTGTTTTACATCTGAATAATGTCTGGGTTGTGGTTCGCCTGATGCTGCAACATCCACATCGGGTGCTAATGGGGCAACACCCATGTCTTAAGGTATCTGCAAAAGATGAGATGGCCATCGATGATAGCAAGTTCCAGAGAATGTTGCTGCTGCAGCCGAGAACGGCCTTCCCCCATTTTAACTTGGTGGGCACTTGATACTTGTGTAGATTTTAAAGTTCTGGTTGTGCTGTATTGAGTAAAACTATTCATGAGCAATTGAACCAACCCTGTATAAAATGGAGATGCAACATTCGACGGCACCACGTGCGGATTGTGATGCACGTGCAGTCCCAGGGCCATTTGCGTCACAATGGTTTGAGTAATTGACATTGAATGGAAATAACTGCCAACGACGTTAGCATATGATGACACTGCCCAGGGTATCATAGAACTATTTTGAATATAATGTGCCAATGATGTGAGTACGCAGTGATATCATTTCCAGTGCATAGTAAATGATGATGCCGCCTGGCCATAAGGAGGCAATGACTGGCAAATGGTGTGAGTACCGGAGCATGGCATGACAGTGCCTGGTAAATGCCTATCAATGCCTAAACCGAAGCAGACACTGTTGGTATTCAAATACAAATAGTTCCAAAAAGCAGCAGTGATATGGTTTGTAGAGACTAATCTTTCTTATTTAAGTGTGGGTATTCACAACGCGGATATCTCTTAACAATTACCCTGTTAGAAGTCTGACACTTTGAATTTTATTTCGAAAATGTGGTTGCAAAACATGAAAATGTGTAAAACATGGACGTGGTGTGTTTCAAACAGAACAAAGACATAGTTGTTGTCAGAATACAAAAAAAAACACTTTTTAAAAAACAAAATTCTTTTTTTCCTTTTCTTTCAAAAAAAACAAACAATATCCAATGAAGAAGCCCATAAATGTGCAGAAAACTTCCAAATAGTCTATTTAAATGTCTTGCTTTACTCTGAGCAGGTCTTCTTGTGCTTGTAGAAGTTCTTGGTGCTCGACAGTGTCGAGTCGGTTTCAGGGTGCTATGCAGCTTCTGCGACAGAGTTCAAGATGGGGGACAGCTACAGGTATCAGGTGGCAGGCTGTTTGGCGAGCAAGGCTGGATGGACAGCTGCAGGCTTGCCTACATGGTGGCTCAGCGTCAGGAATCGTCCCAGTGCTGGTTGGCTGATTTGAAGCACTGGTTGAGGCGTCTTAGATGGCGTGAGCGACTGTGGCATAACAACAGTCAGTGGTGCAGTCGGTTGCAGCTCGAGGCACTCGACTGGCTCGAAAATGTCCTTTAAGGCGAACGCTGACTGATGCTAGTCGCTGCACTCCTTCTAGGGTCTGCACTGGGCTCGTGTCATCCTTTTTTAGTTGTTCTTTTATAATGCGCTTAAAGGAATGGTTCGGTCAGAAATATTATTGTCCCCATGGTTCGGCCATGTGTTTTTAACCATAAATTGATCGATTGTACAAAAATTTCCTATGCACCTTACCAGAGTTTTCGTCTCTTGAACACAAGCAAAATCAGGCAGCAGTGCGCGGCCATCTTGTGATAATCTTATCACTTGTCGCATCGCCCTGGGTGACCTGCCTTTGCGGCACTTAATCATATCCCGCGCCACTGAGCCTGACATCACCAAATATTCTCCGCCTCTCCCCGTGACGTTACTGGGCAGCGTAGCCAACTGCGCCCAGTTGACACCTACGCGTCGACGCAGGACCCGGAAAACAACACACATCGTCTCACAGCACAACGTGTCACAATTAGGAATATGAAACTGTACTTCAAAAGGAAACAGCAAGACTGTACAATTGGTAAAGTACATTTATTTCACATTAAATGTTTCGATAACATTCAGCGTCTGACATATTCAATCAAAATTGAACTTTTTTCTTTGCTCCCAATCCGCAAATCCTCAAATGTTTATCGTGAGTCACGCGCTGTTCCTTTTTGGTACACAGGGTGTTCGTTTTGGGTAAATGAAGCACTTTGGTCGCACAGTGAATTGCAAGGCTGGTGCATCAACTTGGCACAAGACCACCGTAAAAGTTGTTATGTTGCTCCTAATCGCTGGTACAGCGTAAGGGCACATTGGCCCTTGTCGATCGTCCCAAAGAATAGTCAAATAAATCCAGTGATTGGCATGTAGCTGCAGCTGGCGATTGAAGAATCCATCGGTTGGGGTCTGGAATAGATGACAATCGCAGAATGGCACGATGTACCTGTTTGCAGAACATAAAAATAGAAATGGGTCTCAGTAGCCAGTCTTTATTACAATTGATCATTTTTTTTATTAACGCAGGGTTGACACAATGTGAACCGACAGAATACAATGTGGAATATCAAAGTACTCCGCTATTTGCTTCCGAGGATAGTGCAATGGAGTATGCTGAGCTCTAAACGTAATGCGTTAACTGAGGGAACAATTCGAGGTGCACACACAATGTAATGATTTATTAGCGTAGAACCAGGGGTGGTCTACATGCGTGTCGATGCTGGACTGCCCATGTGCCCGGTAGAAATACCAGCACACAAAGGTTGTACTAGCACTTCATTGCAATATGCCACACAGAATGAACAAGTACAATGTAACCCAGCAATAACGGTCAGCTATTCGTATTTCGACTAGTTCTGGTATAAAATAGTCTAAAGAGAAACGTACATTATATTCGGCATTTCCATTCTCTTGGCGTAATGCAGAGCGTAATGCAGACTCTTCCGTTCATGTTAACGATTTTTCATAAACTGAATTTACATGTAACTAGGTCCAGTTTCGGAATGGACAACCTTATCATATCATACGTTATTACACCCCTACTTCAATTCAATCCCTTTTGGAATGGTCCCTGTCTCTCAAGGTAAAAGAAAAACAATAGAACCTTATATTGTGTGCGCGACGAGTGGGCCTCCCCAGCTCCCAAGCAAAAATTCAAAGCTGGTGACCTTCACTCAGAATGAACATACATTCTTACTTTGTAACATCCTGTGTCAACGCATCCATGAGAACTTGAATTTTGAAGCACGGGCCCTGGAGGAAAAAATTGGGGGCTGTCACTGCTCGCTGTTCGTGGTGCTGCTGAGGGGTAGGGGAAACTTGCCAATGACAGAATGCCCCCTACTCCAAAATTATAGTCTATGTAACACAAAAACTGAGTCAAAGTGTGTCTAGCAATAGGCCCACCTCTGCTTATCTCACGGCCTCCTACCCCATGGCATGTTTTCACAGGCAATACTTCTTGCGTGCCTAGTATGTTATGTAGCCTAGGTCCCTTTTGTGTGACGAGCAGATATTCAGCTGTTTGGGGAACTGTATGGCAAGGCAACTGCCAAAACGCAAAGATTCTTACACACTGTTATCCATCGGGCACTAACACGAAAAATGAAGGTCCCACAGTAGCTCGACTAAACTGTGAAATGTGAAAGCAGTGTTAAATTGTATGTCAATCGTAATAATTGTACTATGTTTTAAAAAAATTGACTAAGAGGATAGATTTCAAAAGAAAAATTGCATACTTTATTTGGACACATTATAAAACATTTTTGGCAAAAATAAAAACAGATGGTAATCATTTGTACCAGGATTTGAACTGTTCAACGAGCTCTGCTTTGGGTGGACATGGCACGTTGGCAATGTTTTGTGGCAATGTATGTGTGCTCTGAACAGATTCGCGCGCAATTCCATGAGTATGCATCTCTACGACATTAATAATAAGATCTTTCACAAAATCGAATTCCATTTCCTCATATACTGGTTTGACCACCCATTTTTTGCTTATTTTCGTAAAGGCCTTAGTGTAGCGAAGCATCCCTAAGTTTCCTGCAGTCCCAGATTGTTCACGGCCTACATTCTCGTTATGCGCTAATACCGCTAGTAATGTCCTATATTTCATGCCTCCAATGCCGAAATGCAATCTCTTTGGCCTGTACTTTAGGCACATACTGTGGAACACCTCCAAATCTCCTGTGTGACAGAATTCTGTGAGTCCCTTCAGATCTCTTGATAGAGTTTTATCAAACACAATCTTCTCAAGGGCTTTGTGTGGAGGTGAAGATGGAATCAACCACTTCGTCTTCCATGCCTGCTCTGGGGACAAAGGGCCATGTTCACATTGGTGGAAATGTTGGTTTTCTGTCCAGTGGTGAACGTTGGAACAGTGGTGCATTAGTGACCGCCATTTTTCCAGTAGAATTCCCACAGACCCATCACATGTTTTGGAGCTCCACCAAAGATGGTTGCTGAAAGACTGGGACCACTGTGAAATACTTTCCAAACATTTTTTTTCCCTGCAGCTGAGATTTTTTTATTGATTGATTTGGCAACATGCCATACATCAAATTGATGTTTAATATTTGGAAACTGCTCTCTTATTGTCTTGGCTATTGAAACGTGTCTGTCCATGGCTATGAGGTCGATTTGCATTCCACTCAATTGTAGATATTCCAGTGATTTTATGAAACCAAGTTTCTCCATGGCCACTGAGGATTTACATTGGGACACCTGCACAACCACCGAACTCACAATTTTCTTACTTTCCATGTCCTGAAAATGTTATGTGCAGTATTTAGCAGAAAATCCGGGGCAGTCACACTGTCCATCGCCGGCTAGCCTGACCCGTTTGTCGGAGAATGTATTTTGAATAG
Organism: Ambystoma mexicanum; assembly: GCF_040938575.1. Lineage (NCBI taxonomy): Eukaryota > Metazoa > Chordata > Amphibia > Caudata > Ambystomatidae > Ambystoma > Ambystoma mexicanum. Next base: position 229,177,940 of record NC_090937.1, on the reverse strand, counting down.
GCAATTGTTTAATGTTCCAAGCTTCACTAAGGGCAGGGAATAGATAATCACATTGGTATTTGTAGTACTGCGTTTTAGAAATTAAGTGGAGTCCCACAAACTGAAAGAAACTGGATAACTTCGTGAAACTAGAGCCACTGAAAAGTAAAGCTGCTGCACACAGTAGATTGCCAGCTGGCAGTTTCTCCAGCATCGGTTGAGCGGACCATGAAAATGTTTTATGTAACTTTTCACAGGTGGCATGTATTTTGAGGTTACTGCCTTGTGTTAGACGAGTCACATTCACCAATGGCTTCCCACATACTTCCCCTCTCACGGAATGCACACATTTCCGCATCTTTATAATCTCCATCAAGCTGCTGTCGAATATGTATTTGGCCTCTTTTATTAGACTGTCATCCTGCATCACTGTTGTTTCGGACTGAACCGTTGTGGACATATCAGCCAAACTGGACATACTATAGTTGATATCTTTGTCTAGTTCGTCGGTCAATAGTGTTGATGCTTCAGTCTCTGTCATTTCAACATCTGTTACTTGACCATGGATAGGAGAAAACATCACTGTCAACTGTTTTTTGGGGGGCATTTTTTTACCGGGTGTTGATTGTGTCAAGTGCTCTGCGAGTAATGTAAAATTATCTTCTATACATTCAGTTTCATCTTCATCTGGCGGAGCAGTCGCATTGAAGCAATGGTCCAAAAACACTTTGCTGGATTCGCCGGTCACATTTAATTCATTTTCTGGCCATTGGACAAAGCCATCTCGAGTGTGAACACGCCGCGCCTCAATTAATAGTTCCTCCATGGTGAAAACAGTTTGGCAAGCAGCATCTCTCATTTGTGTCGCTGTCTGTGTCTGCATACAGAACAGATAGGAAAAGGGATGTTCAGTGTAAATCCAACATACAGTATTGTACAATTTACATTAAAAAAAGGATATAATGAAGTCCTCAGCACAAAACAATTGCTAAAAATATAAACTGTTTAGAACTAACCTTATTTTTCTTTCTTTTCTTTGAAACCTTCTTTACTCTAACATCACCATCAGCAAGCTGGTGCACCGACTCAGATCCAAGTGTCTCCCGTTCAATATACGGATCTTGTATACATTCCTAGAAAATAGTATCCATTTAAAATAAGTCATTTGCATTACACATAAAATTAGACCGACTTTCTTTCATTAGAGGGTATTGTCAGTGCGCATACCTCTGGCTCCGGATCAACTACAAGGTCTGGCTCTGGAACAACTACAAGGGATAATGTAATTGTAGAGGACGCTCCAGCATCTCCCTGAAACACAGTACTTGCATTAGTAAGGACGAAAAGATTGGAAACTGGACACACACTTTGGAAAGACGACAAAGGTGCATATCAATAGCAAAACACGAATGAAACATTGTGTAAAACAATTACATGATATGTAAATATGATCAGATTATCTCGTTCGATGGAACTGTCAAGACCTATACCTCTGGCTCCGGATCTACTAGGAGGGATGTTGCAATTGTAGTGGACGCTTCAGCATCTCCCTGAAACACAGTACTTGCATTAATAAGGATGAAAATATTGGAAATTGAACACACACATTGGGACGTGGACAAAGTTACATATCAATAGCAAACCACGAAAAACATTGTGTAAAGTAATGACACGATACGAAAATATGATCCCGTTATCTCAAATTCCATGCATAAAACAAGTCTGGAACAGAAAAGCTACGTAAGATTACCTGATACGCGCTAGAAGTGGTTGATGACTCCAGGCAAGACATGGATGTTGAATCTTGTTGCTTCATATCCGGTGGATAGTCATGGAGTTGTAAAGGGAAATTATTATTTGATTTAGAAATGCTAACATTAAAAAGTGGCATGTAAGGAGACTGAATACAAGAAAATGATGCTTATTTAAATGCATAATATAGCATAGTTATCTGTGCCCATAAATCAATTTTCTATGAGGGTTCTAAAAACAAGGACTGATGTTTAGCAAAATGGTCATTATTTAAAAAGCTATTCAATCATATAAATATCGAAAGTATTATAAGTGACATTTACACCTAAAATACCAATCAATCCATTTGGTTACCTGCACACTACCGCAAGGCCTAAAGCTAAATCCGGAAGCGTGACTCACCTGTGGTGGCATGTGAACGAATAAAGTCGGAATAGCGTTTGGGAGCAATTTTTGAGTTGTTCTCAGTTGATTCTTCTTTGTGTACAAGGATGTGCCGTACATATTTGGGGTAAAGTGCAGGGTGCAGATGCGGTATCCATCACCCCTCTTGTCCTCCAAAACTTTTTTGACTCTACTTTCAAGCTCTTCCGGTGGATATCCACAATATCTGACCCATTCTCTTATTCGATCAACAGTCTTAGGAAATACATGCATTGTAATGCCTTCAGATTTGTCATGGGTCTTCGAAGGGCAACGGAAAATAGAACATGCAGGCATTGTTGTAAATTCTGCAAAATAAAGGTCAACATTATTCGAAGTTTATTTTGCATAAAAATGTGAGAAAGAAGGAATTAGACCATACATTGTTCAATGCACGCTTTCTTTTGAGCACCACGGCATAACCAGTGCAGCGTGGGTGGCTGTATTATAGGATAACTTTCACAAAGATTTCATTGATGTGTTGAAAATCAGAACATGTTACTCGTCCCTGGAATGTACTATCGTGCATGAAAAGGAAACATGCTTATATTATAAACACGGTCCGCGAAGGATGCATTTCGATGCCAATTGACACTGATAAAAATGTATATATCGATAACATAACAAATGAAACTCAAGTCAATAGCAATGAGACAAATGAACATAGCACTACTGAGTACGTTACTTCGAAATAGATACAAATTTACAAATGAAGGAGATATGATTAGGATACATGCCCTTACCTTGACCAACAAACAGTTAGATTCAGCAAGCAGAGTAGTTAGTGGCAGGAGAACAGGGAGATGTTCACAGGTAGCACACTGACGAGTTCACTCAAAGCGGTCACAGAAGTTCAGAGATAACACGACGAAGAGCAGTTTAGCATCGGTCACCGGGCTTCTCGCACGTTCACGAGTTGACTTGCAGTGCTCAAAGATGTTCTCATGATAAATATCAAGTGGTTTATAAAGAATTACAAAAAGGGGTGTGTTTGTGAATGAATGACGTGTATATGCCGTGGTATTATGTGGATTGCAGGGGCGCGGCCTGCTTCAAGGGTAGCCTGCCTGGAGACACAGGGTCTGAGGAGGCCTTGTGAACAATGACCCCTGCGCGAAAGATAGCATTGAAGTGTACATGGTCTTTGGCACCTTGGCAGTTTGCACCCCTGACTGGTGCGAACTGCCTTTGATAGTGGAGGGGGGATGGATGGGCTTGGGGCGTGCAGACAAGGCACCAGAACACTGCTGAACGGAGACACACTTATGTGGATTGCAGGGGTGCGGCCTGCTTCAAGGGGAGCCTGCCTGGAGACACGGGGTCTGAGGAGGCCTTGTGAACAATGACCCCTGCCTGAAAGATAGTTTCGAAGTGTACGTGATCTTTGGCACCTTGGCTGTTGGGTGAAAGCACCCCTTGGCAGTGCACATCCACTGGTGCGAACTGCCTTTGATAGTGGAGAGGGGATGGATGGGCCTGGGGCGTGCAGACAAGGCACCGGAACACTGCTGAACGGAGACACACTTGATTCTCTTAAAAACTGAAACAACCATTGATAAAAAAAATATGTTGTTTTATTTTGTTTCTTATTTTGATGGCACAAAACTACTACACATTGTAAAGGTCTGGTTGCAGCACAGCGAGGGAAAATCCCCTGTACTGTCCGCTGTCACTGGCGAAAGTTTCTCTAATGGCACTGACACAGGCGGGTATTACTCGTCAAACGCGGTGTCCAAGCCTCCCATGAAGCCACCATGTAAAAGAACGATAGGCCACCAGCCGTTACCACCTGTGAAAGAGAAAGATAGAAACTGTTTTTAAATGACCAAGATAAGTATATTAAACCTTAGTTGTCAATGACAATTCTAGTCTCCAATGGCATTTTTGCCAGAAGAAATGCTAACTAGACACTGCACAATATTGAACGACTTTTATACGACTATTACTAGAGAATTGCAAGACTAATTTGATATCGCAATGACATATTGAAGTTACGAGTATATAGGAGAAAAGCATGAAATAGTAGTGGCCTAACTGGCATCACAACCAGAGTATACTTACTCGTTACTTGGATTACGAGGGCGAACTGTTGCGCGAAATTCGTGCATAAGCACCATCAAAATCCTCAACACTGACCGTGCGAGGCAAGCTGCCCTGAAGTCTGACAGCTCGGTAACGCATTGCGGCCATGTGCCGCCTTCCGATATGTAGGCCAAGCATCCAGAGTTTTCTCGGCAGCAGCAGTTCTCCTCCTCGGTTGGCATTAGCGCGCACCGATTGCAGGTACACCAGGTGGAGACGGCGTCCATGCGACTAGGCCCAGGCTCTTGATCTGTTGAATCGTCCTCCCAACTGTAGTCCGAAGCCCCATCGTTTCTGCATCTTTCTCTTTCCAGTAATTCCTCCTCTGAATACTCGGGCTCGTACTGGTAGGGCATTATTGTTGCCATTGCGTGGTAAACAAACGAAAATAATTTATAGCGATGGTACTGGTATCTGTTCACACGGGCTACATACAACAAAGGTAGCTGACCAGAGCACTGAAGCGAGTCACAGAATACTCAAAGAAATACAGTGAGAGGAATGGATAGAAAATCTGCTCTTGTGTGTTGTGAAACGGTCTGTTTATACTTATTGAGGAAAGAGGCGTCCTGCCATTTCCATGGCGACATGTCATTAGCAGAAGTGCAGAGAATGTTGATAAGAGACGTGCTTTGGCGTTGTGAAATGGGCGGTAGGCATCTAGTGCTGGCAGGCTCAGGGGCGGGGGATATGATTTAGTGCCGCAAAGGCAGGTCACCCAGGCCGATGCGACAAGTGATAAGATTATCACAAGATGGCAGCACCCTGCTGCCTGATTTTGCTTGTGTTCAAGAGACGAAAACTCTGGTAAGGTGCATAGGAAATTTTTGTACGATCGATCAATTTATGGGTAAAAACATATGGCCGAACCATAGGGACAATAATATTTCTGACCGAACCATTCCTTTAATACCAACAAGTGGTTTCTATGCATGGGATCGGGATTCAAACCTGTGTTGCGCTGGGTTGTCTTGCTTCAAGGCAAATACACTGCCCCTGAGCTACCCTTCCTCCTAAGGCAGATGGCGCAATGCTGAGGAGAGTGTTGCAGGCAACTGCCCGGTCCTTGGGTTGGTTCGGAGACTCTCTGGCACTTCTCACCTAGGAAGCACGCTGCAGAGCCTAGCAGGGCATGCTGTGTGCTGGCTGGGTACCGGTTCTGGAGATGCTGGAGGGTCCTCTGGATTCAGAACCTCCCTATGTTTCATGGGAGATGTTTAGGGGAGGGATCTTTCTTCCTTCTTTGGAAATCCTGGTCTTCCTTCACTGGCGGAAGCTGTAAGGTAGACTGTACTTTCAGCCAAGGTCCAAAGGAGTTCTTCTTGTTACTCCTTGCAAGGTCTTCAGATGATCTGCCCTCTTTTAAAGCCAAATGGGCCACAGTGATTGGTGTAGGCTAAGGCATTAGGTTGACACAGTGCATATCAAAGGTAGTTGAGGTTTTCCTGTCCTTTGTTAGTCTTGCGACCAGGCCATCCATGGGCCCGTTTGAATTAACTCTGATTAGTATGCGAGGCTGCCACCAGCAGCTAACAAAGGAAAGGGAGGCTCCATGGAACCTTTGTTAGTTAATTAGGCCGGACATGGCAGGAGGAAGGTTTTGCCTTCCTCCCTCTGAGATGCCTAAATATAGTCTTGCTGTCATATTCCAACTAAATACGACAGGGGGGACGGCGCCTATAGGCTGTGTCCACCCAGAGTACACAGAAATATGTGTATGTTGTGCGGTGAGCATAGGAAAATGTGTGCGGATTAGACCCACACATTTCCCGGAGGTTGATCTACCATCATTCAATTGCATTTAAAATTTCAGAAAAGCCCAGGTGAGCGCACACCCACTGTGCGGACGGTCGAATTCCTCACAGTCTATTCAACCAACAAAGTATTCTGCAGAGAAACACGCTATTATAAGAGTGTCCTTAGTTTACATATTAAATAACATTTATTTTTAAAGCACCCATCCACCTCAAAGATTCACATTGGCGCCCAGAAGGAAGAGCATCTACAAAGCTTTACTTGGATAAGCCTAATGCTTGAGGGTGAAGAAGTTCCTAATTGGGCAGCAGCCATGTTTTCAGAGCATTTCAGAATTAGAACAATACGCGTCTTGAGTCTTGGAAACACATGCCCGTTGGCATGCCTAGGTCTTGGCATTAGGCTTGAACACCGGCGGAAAGTCTGTTATTCGGACGCCCTGGCTCGTGACCAGCGTGCCCTGAACGGCACGCACCTAGCTCTAAATTATACCCTTAAGGTGAAGGATTCAACCATCAACGTTGTGAAGGTATTAATGCAGGCCCCGCCCACAGACCCACCGACCCACCAAAGACCACAACGGAGAGAGGCTTGCCGGACATCCTTACACAACATTATCAGAAACATTTACTTATAAAGAAATACATGGTACATTGTATTTGTATATTTGTAATTCTAAAAATCTGACTGTATTTCACTGCTATACTTGAAACAGTAATGGGGAGTTACTCACTCCCTTTCTGGAACCAATGTGTTTGAATGTCTGATTTGCCTCCCGTGTTAACCCAAAGGTTTGCATGGACAGCTTGTACCATTGCTTTCCGAAACAATTGACCTCGTCATTTTGAAAGGTTGTGTGGCTGTGCGCACTGTTCAGCTGTTGGGAGACATCAGCAGGAAGGATTCCATTGGACATCAGAGCCCTCGTAGGTTTCTAGTAACCAATTGGAAACAAGCTGTCAACAGAAAACTGTCCGAGATGAAACTAAGCAGACCACAGCATGTGAACTCCTTTCCTAAACAAAAGTCACGTGTAATCTAATTTGAAGTTCATACCACACGGACGTTTTATTCCGCCCACCCTCTGAGCCGAGCTATCTACCGTTCATTTCATGCCCAGTCCAAGGAAAAGTCGTCGTGTTTCTGCACGGTAGAAGGTGGGATTTCGAGCAGTTTAGGACCAGCGCAACTGACACACGTCAGCTCATTCTTTCCAAGGCCTGCTTCCCCTTGAGAATGACATGGCAAGATTCTGTTTCCAGAACGCAGAAATGGCATAAAATAGCATTAAAGTGGTTATTTGTGCAAGTATAGATCACGAACATGACTGACGGAATATTTAAGCTACCACCAGGGGTGCTGCTAGGTCTGGAAAAGATCTGGGGCTATGGTAATGTCGGGACTGTCAGGACTCGGGGCTAGCTATCCTTTTGCTTGTAGCCCCTGAGCTTCTATCCGGGGGTACAACCAAAAGACCCGGGGCTATAACCCCCTCAAACTCCCCAAGCCACGTCTCTACCTGCCACGCCTAGAGCACAGACAGTGTGTGAGCACATAGCATTATAGAGAGCTTGCTATCATCTCTCTTGAAGGTTCTATTTCCAGTCACGTGCCCATTGGAGCGTTTTCATTAATATTCCTATTTGATACCCAACACCCCAGCAGGGGGGCTGCATATCCATCGCCTGCTCAATTGAGCCTCTCTATATTTAGAGTCAAACCTATCTGCGCCTTTTATTGTCGATCCTCGTCTGTTTTCAAGTGTCTAAGCGTGGGACCGAGAATTTAACCCAAACTGCTCAGCATTGTCTTGTTTCCAAGACAAGTATGTTGCCCCTGAGCTATCCTCCCAGCTAGCTTAATTGCACATTTTCAGTTGAATATCCAGTCTATATTCCGACAATCTTGCATTTTTAGGCTCGCCAGACCATGTTAGGATCAACCATGACTTCTTCATGTATGGTACCAGTTCCTTTGCTGCATGTTGCCACTTGGCTATCCACATGACGCGATTGCCACACCAGGAGAACTGAGATGTCAGCAGAACTTTGATGGACGTCCTTGTGCATACAAGACTGTTCATAATGGTTGTGCATGTTTTGAACTAAGTCACTTTCCTCGTTTGCACATTAATTGCGCAGTTTCCCTGCGGTCATGTGTTGCTCAATTTTCATGATTTATTTTTCAATTGGTTGGATTGGGCAATAATAAAAGACTTCTGTGAATCAGGCACTTATTTATGTGCAAACCAGGAAGGTGACCTTGTTAAAAACACGCTATACGCTTCATGATACATCATGCCAATAGTTGGGCATATGAGACTTGGCCTGTTCCCATGAGTAAAGACCTTGACATTTGAGGCTGTTACTGGACATGTGAGGCAGCACTATACAAACGCGGATGCGCCTGCGAAACTTGGGCTGCAACTGGCAGAAGAAAATGCTGTCTGTACGCGCACGTGACTAAAGCTGAACATACCTGTTTTAACTGGACAGGCGAGTATGTAATCTCTGCACCTGGGCATAGGGGTCTTCTATGACATTTGAGGCTGATCCTGTGGATGAGATGAGAATGCGCACGTGAGGCAACTGATTGGCAAATGGAGCAGTCGCTGACATATGATTGTGTACCAGACAGTACAAGTGGGTTCCTTATACGTGAGGAAGTATTTTGGCAGAGGAGGCTGCCCCTGGCAAAAGATGGCAGTGCCCTTAGTCTATGATAATTGCACTGCCTGTGCTCCTGGCATATCATGGCTGCACCCCTTGCCTATCTTGGAACCACTTGGATTCATATATGGCTGGCAATTAAAGCAGTCAATAACCTACTTTAATAACTTTCCCTGTTACTTTATTAATCGTGGCGTTTTCATTCCGTGACATCGCTTCCCGTGCTGTCACTATGGTCAAAGGTCGATTGGTTTCACTTCCTGTGATAACAATGTAAAGCGGGGCAAAGGGCCTTCAGCGTCATGCCCACCACTTCAGGAATTTTGTTGAATTGTGTTCACTGAATTCAACCAGCGGCCATGATGGGAAATGTTGGTACACTTGGGAAATCAGCTGGGGCCCGATGCATTCCCAGGCATACCCTCCTTAACCAGGATTCTCGCCCCTCGTTCTTTGTCATTCAAATGAGTACCCCAAATCTCTTTGCATGTCATGTACTATACTGCACCGCCTTCAAAGCCTGTGCAGTCTGCTTGCTTCTTCAGCTGGGCTCTTGGAGGTTTTCAAAGAAGCGCCATTGGTAAGTTATCCACAAATTGTGCAATTGTGCATTTCCTCAGGATTTTTCCATATGTAAGTCCTTAAAGCTACGCCAAGTGATATACAAATGGACACTACATTTGAAAGGCAACTGTGTAGATGGGTCGTGTGTGCACATTCCTGCAGAACAACATGTATACACAAAACAAGAGCTCTCACAGACGGAGGAGAGCAACTTAAGTTGCGTAATGTGTAGGACGATGGCAAGGAACCCATCAAGTGCCCTCCTTTCCAAACTTCCGCTGCATGTGTTTTCTTCATTGTGAAACTTGTGCTATATTTGTTTCCATTCTAAAACGAATGATATAATGGGGTCGGGAGGCCTAGCCTGCTGCAGGCACTAGCTAACCCACATGATATCCAACATGTGTCTCCTTGTAGGCTGGTGAGTCGGGTTACTTTAGCAACACATCACTTTTCTGGTCAACCTCCTGTGGAATGATGGATACATTTCAAACTACAATTCCATTTTCAAATGTTTGCTGGTGATATTACTCTGGTTTGGTTAGTGTTTGGTAAGACAATGGTGAGGGGCTAGATAAGTCACTCGTTTCTAAAACAATTGCAAACCCTTTGGAATTTCTAGATTCCTACAATTTGCTATCAGCACAAATTATAACTAGATTTTATTTGAGTTATTTTTTAATTTGTTTTATTTGGGGGTTTCTCCCCCCTCCAAGCCCCCAATTTCCCCATAATTGTAAACCCACCCCAAGCCCCTGCCCACCCATTTTAACCCCTAACTCCACCCCCAAATACATTTTAAACAATAATTCGATATTTTTTCGTTATTATTGTTTCTTTATTAAAGTTATTCTCTGTTTTTTATTCGTTAAAATCACTGCATACACATTGTGGGGAATCGCTTCAAAGGGGGAGAGAGGTGGGAAGAATCAGGGGGTCTTTCACAGCTAAACCTGAAGGACCCCTCAGTCCCTGAAAGGGTGAAGGTAGGAATGGGCAAGAGAGACGACAGCAGGCTTGAGAAGGGGGAGAGGTCGAGGGACAGCAAGGCCGTAGAGCTGCAGCCCAAATTCTAACTTGGTGGGAGGAGAACGAATCATAGGGAACATTCGCAGAAATGAACTGGAGACACAGTTCAGATCCCGGCATCTAGGGAAGACATGGAGGGTCAGGGAGAGATGACCAGATGGGAACAGGTGGGGCTGCTCATGGGGCCACGTAAGGACTGGGCTGGATGCGGAGACCCACAAGTGCGTGGGACTATTCATCCTACAAGCAGATCATTTTGGGAGGTGGTTGATGACTTTTCTATTAGTTGGGACCTCTGTGAACCTATGGTCACAACGTTAGGAATAGGCCGTGCGTCATCGTTTCAGTAGGCCAGTTGCGACTAAGTCAGCCCTTCATCCTTCTCAGGTGAATACGTTGACTACATGAGTAGTTAATAAGGCTGGCACCAATTATTACAGTGCTTAGAAGCTGGAGGAATCCGGAAGGACGGGGTAGGTAAAACATCAGATGATTATTAACAATATTTGTATTTATTTATTTTTATTTATTTGTATTATGGTGTGGCCACTGAACAAAAACCATTCAGTCTAATGCCGTAAATATTTGCCACACAGAAGGAATGGCCAGAGATGCATATAAGAATCCCTTAATGGAGGAGGATTGAGGCGCCATTTTGTAACTGCTAAGAAGTCCAGGCAAGCTTCATAAGGTCTTTATATAAATGGATGATGAATGCACCTAACTCCAGCCATTTCCCTGGGGTAGTGGAGGTGCATTTTTTATTTTGCGCCTGACTATAGTTGGGTTTCTCCATTTTTTTTACTTGCACTGAGGAATGTTGCATTTGCGCCCGTCTTTCTTCAGTTCTCACAAAGCAAGTGAACTCCATCCCACGGATGATCCCTTAACAAGAGCAGAAGCGTCTGGCATCGTTCAACATCCCCGACAAATGTGTCTGTGGCCGACTAAGGCCAAGCTTAAGGTCACACTGCTTATAATGCTGAGAATATTCAGAGCTTTTCCTGGCAACCTAAGCCGCAATCTTTTGGGGTAATGCAGGAGGAAACATACTTCTGGGTTTTGGTTCTAGGGCATGTGTTCTGTCATTTTGCACTTAACTGGATGGTGCCAGAGAGAGAGAGAGTGTGGGAAACTGAGAAGAAAAGATAGGAGGCAGATCATAGCAGAAAGGTCTCACGAGATGGATGTAGACATTCTTGCTACAAAAAAGAGAAGTTTCCAAGCTGGAAAAGACTGGAAACATAATCCCAGATGTGGGCGCGTTCAAAAGAGAAAGGCAACAGTCTGGTGACAGATGTACGGCATGATGGCGTCAGAGTCCTTCTTCTTGATTTTGCAGAGCGGATCATGATCGTAGAGTGAATCTGAAATGGCTTCTTCTTTTGGTGCATGAGGGCCTTAGACAACAGACACCTAGACATTAGATGTGCAGATTTGACCCGTTGGGTGAAGGATCAGGGATGTGTGGATGGATTCACTTGCTTCGTCTACCACTCTGGTCGCAGAGGGTTGGATTTTCTGGAGACTCAGGGGCAGGGTGGTTTGGGGGCCTAGATAATGTTGCCATCATCAGGTTTTGCGCTCTGCGGTTAGCGGCCTAGTTGTCGTCTTCAAGGAAGGATTATGTTTGTTGGGGAACTGGTGGAAGTAGCTGAATATAGTGGTTGGTGGTTCAAGTCTTCTGGTGTTCGATAACGTGGACATGACTGACGAGCAGCCCCAGTGTTATCAGCCCATCTTGGGGCCCGTCCCGTGAGTTCTGTAGTCAGATGCTATGCTATTGTGTGCAGGGGTTTAGGTTTAAAAATTGTTAGGTTTCATCGATACCTGCATAAGTTATGTGTTATGCCTGTAGGCACCTGAGTCTCCATACTTCCATGACCAGATAGGAAGGGATGAGCGTGAAGACATGAACGGACACATATACCGAGATTCAGAACAGCTCTTACGTGTCATGGCCATATGCATGGAAGGGCAGACAACTGGTAAACTAGCGGATCTCGAAAGTGCTCGACAAGTGTTTACAGTGCGCGAGAAAATCGTTCAGGCGGCCGGTGGTCATCTACCTTGTGCTCGTTTCCCAGCAAAGTATGACAGTCACATCCCACTGATGAGCTCCAAACAGGTGTGAAATGCATATATGATGTCTGAATTAAAGGAGTGGCAGGACACTGTGCCCCAATTTCCTATTAAAACATTGAAGTTCTCATAAACTACACTTTTTATCAAGGTCTATCACACGGCAGCACATGCACCTGTACAGAGAGAGAGAGAGAGAGAGAGAGAGAGAGAGAAAGAGAGAGAGAAAGAGAGAGAGGGAGAGAGAGACAAAGACCTAGTTAGAAATTAAAATGTCAGTAATATTATCTACTGTGTAGTGCAGTGACACAATGTAGCTCTGTACTTCCATTCAAACAGAACACAATGTAGCATCACCTGCACAATGTCAGGTTTGCAGTCATCAATCTATTATTGCGCCTTCGTAAACAGATGATAGCACAGAGGCAACGTGCTGGTCTTGGAAAAAAGACCACCTAACGCAACAGAGGTTCGAATCCCCGATCTGTACATAGAAACTGAACTCAGGTACAGTTTTTTGAATAAAAATAACAGGTAGCAAATATTCATTTCAACATGCCTTCCACAAGAGAAATTGAGGGCTTATTTTGGTGGCAAATGTACACATTTTCATATTGGTGAAAGGTATTAGCCATGGTGCCACTGGTCATTATGTCAATGCTTTAAAATGAATAGGAGGCACGATACAACTCTTTAAACAATTAAGCTTAAAACTGTCTGTTACCAGTGACAATATAGATTCCCACAGCTTTCACACTGAACTTGGTTCTGTGGCACAATCTCTCTGAAAAGGCCCGCGGGTGGCCAGATTGGTGCAAATATTTTTCTAGAAAATGCACATATTGTACTGAACAGTACAGTGTGCTTATTGATCATATTATTTCTAATCACCACACAATTAATAGTTGTTCAGGGAAAAAGCATGGGCGTAATTTTAGGGGGCGACAGGGGTGTTTGTTCCCCCCTAACTTTCATGGCACACAATTTTGTCCCCATTCATTTGGCTGGGGCACCTTTTCTTCAGATGTCATGTCTCCCCCCAACATTTTCAGCAAAGTTACTCCACTGGGAACAAGCAAAACAACACATAGACCCCAATGTATTGCAGCACATTTACTCGACCAGGCATTCATAGGAGGGGGTGGGCGGTCTGAGGGAGCTAGAGCCCCAGTCTTTTGGTTGTAGCCCCTAGTAGAAGCCCAGGTGCAGCAAACAAAAGGCTAACTAGCACTGAGTCCCAACATCCCAGACATTAGCACAGCCCCGGATCTTTTCCAGACCTAGTTACACCGCTGCAGTCGAAAGCCCCCATGTTAATAATCTTTTTCACAAAGTAACCAAACATCTTATTTTTATTTATTTATTTATTTTTAACATCTTTTTTTTATTGATTATAACACATACAAATAACTTATAAATACAAGGAAATTAATACAGTAATACAAACCATAAGCTTTTAACATAACACTACACATTAGTCAAAGGTGCAGAGATACAATGTACAAAATCGATCTAGCTCCCACAACACATAGACGAATGGACAAGACAAAAGACTAAAAAAAAAAAACCTCTATCAACATTATCAAACCATTAAACATCTTCATGTATCACATCAATTAAGTATGCATAACCACTCATACCTTAATTTTCCCCTTGCTTCTACTTGATAAGCCACCAGGTCCTCTCCTCCTCCTCAAAGGTCTACTTGTTTCAGCTTCTGTGGTAGCTGGCAGGTTTCATCAGGACCTATATGTTTTTTTCGCTCTACAGCCTAACACGTTTACAGTAGACGAGGCAACTGCTTTATTTTTTTACCTGGAAAGTAGATCGTGATAGAAACAAAGAGCGGCACGCAGAACGGAAAGGATTAATTACAGAGCAACTGCATTAACAGGCTCGAGAACACGTGTGTATCCTTTGGTAGGTTCATTGTTTTCTCATTTTGAAAACTAAACTTATTATTATTAGATTGTAATGGAAGTCCTAATAATAAAGATACTTTGATTAAAGACATGACATAAAAAGATACTTTTCAGCGTTTATTTGTCCCCAAATCTGTCTACTATATCTATGTCTAAATTGGTATGTGGGCATATAGATTCAAACCTGGCGACCCATTCTTCTGCAGCAGGGACTTCAGCTAAGCTTTTCCTGTAACTTTCAGGCATCATCTCACATTGGTTTTAAGGATTTTGAAGCATTTCTCCTTATTTATTTATTTATTTCTCATTTGTAGAGCACGCCTGACCCTTGGGTATGTGGGCGCTGGACAGGCAATTACAGACATATAAATTACTTGGTGATGTACATGTAGGGTGCTTGCAGATGCGGTTCTTTGTCACTTCCTGGACGATTTGCTGGTTTCATCTCTGGGGAGAATTTGAAAGAATGGCGACCTCATAGAGCTGTTTCGTTTGGGTGACATTTGAGAGCTTCCTCGCACGGGCAGTTCACTTCAGCAAGAAGAAAATGGAGTCCTTTGTGATCATGAGTTTAGGAACCCACAGAGCTGAAGCAGCATCACACAATCCGAGGGTGCTTTGAAAACCACCATCGTAGCAGCAGCGAAAAGCCTTGCGTGTCCAAAGCAGGCCTCCAACCCAGAGAGCAGTACAGTGAAAGGTACCACCGTCTACTGTCAACGTCAATGAGTGCGTGATTGGGGCCAAAAAATGACTCGCAGAATTCTGGCCCCATGGCAAAATAAATCAGTAAAATCAAGAGCATTATTAGTTCCAAATCTTATCGCATTCATGTAAATTAGAACAATATTGGCAGATAAAAAAACACTTTAAGCAAAACAGGGATTTGCACACAAATGGGTTTCTTTTTGGTGACCAGTTCAGGGGAGCGTTGTCACTGAGTCAGTACTGTAAAATAAGTCTGGTCTTACTTTCTGGGCAAATGGTGACTGATAGCAAAATTATGCCTGATAATAAGCTGCTCTGTCAGCATTCCAGAATGTTCTAAGGCTGCCAGAAGGCCATTTGGATTGTAAGGCCTTGGAGGCCTGGTCCCCATGCTTTATTTAGGAGAAAGAATCTCTGACTTTGTACACACATGTTTCATGAAGAGGGTGCACTGTATTCTGTTTGTATTCCTGTGAAGAGTGCGTCATTAATTAGCTCGGCCTGATGACATGGAGACGTGAGCGTACGTGAAAATTCCGGCCACAGTCCGACTCTTCACATCCAACGGTAACAATGGCCTTTGCCAAGTCAAGCATCTTGCATTAATTACAAAGCGCTGCTTTTGTTTGGTTTTGTTTATAAGTGCGCAACAGTCGTAGTGCCCTGGTGAGAGCTGCTGACGACGCCTGCTCCAAATATTATGCTCGATGTCTTCATTATTCTCGTTGAAAGTAAATACACGGGAATGACGTCGCGTGTTTAAGGAGAACCTCACGCTCTCCCCCGCAAACTCTTTTATATCGAAAAATGCGCAGTGGCTGTCACACACAGACATGTGATCTCAGCCATCCGAGAATGTCGGTAATTTTTTCTAATGTGTTCTTTAACAACAACGTTCAATTTCACACCCTTTGTCGTGCCCCACCTTAATAGAGGAATGAATGCCCCTAAACTCTCATTTACATCTGCTTTTCTCACACCAGGCTCGGGCTGGCCTGTCGGACAACAGAGCTGCCCAAAGTTCAGGCGCAACATGCTAGTGTGGGACCGTTTTTTTTAGTTTGGGCTATTAGCTGACGCCATCTATAAGCCAAAACTATCGCATTAGATTACAGTTAGGGATATGAGGAGGGACACGCAACTTGTAGGTGCTGTTTGGTCATTTGCCCACACATTGACTGCCCATGACCATGCTAATGTCTCTGGCTGTTCCCACCCAGTTCCTGCCCCTCCCCGCCCAAAACACCTCCTTGTGGGAACTCTCTGAGCTCGCTTTAACAAGCTTTGCAATCAAACTGTGCATTCAAAGTGCCTGCCAGTGTTTTTTCAAAGCAGTCTTCTAAGAGTTAAAGGATTAATTGCTGGTGTAAACACGGTACTGGTGTAATGAAAATGTCTTAACCAGGTCTGCGTTCAGCCACTTGATTTATAAGCACTATGTATGTCCTTCACTGCAATCCTGTTAAAAACAACAGCTTTGGCTTGTGTATAGGTATTAGGCATTTTCCAGGCACTGCTGTTAGATGCCCAGGTACTCACACTATTTTGCACGTGCTACCATCACTGGCCAGTTAATACCATTACAGCAGTGCCTGGCAAGCGCCTTTCTGATGCCCACACAAAAGCCCAAACAGTTCTCATTGCCAATGCTTTTTTAAAAAAAATCAAAGTGGGCCTGTTCTTTTGGCCAAAGTGGGCAAGTCTGGCGAGTTACTTCACTGTGCAGCTAGTAGTTTTGACCAGTTTTACTCCCAAAAAATTATTTACGGGGATGTGGCCGAGCGGCAACAAAGATGGCTGCGTAGCGAGGAGCTCCGCAGTTAAGGAGAATCTTTTATCTTGTTACGCGTCATGGATTTATATTACAGTGTAACTATTACTATATTCTGACACCGGAATGTCAAGACATCACCTAATTAACTGCTATGGATTTCTAATAAGCATTTCTGCATGTACATAATTCCAGCATGTGAGTGCCACCTCACAGAACTTAGCTTCCTCACAAATCTCTTTTCCACATGAAAACGCCCGTAACCACAGCCGTTATCTCTTCAACTAAAGTTACCTGATCATATCATATCAGCCTTGTCGAACAATGTCCTCCCTCAGCTTGAGGTACTTCTACTCCTGTGTCTTCACGGATGGTACGTTGCAAGGGCCTGCAGCCGTGACGTAGAGTAAGAAGTATGCCGTAACATTCTGTCAGCTGATCGGACAGTCGCGTCGCAGGTAACCACTTGGAGCGGGATACACTTCTTTTCCACAACAAGGCGCATTATTAAACATTTTTACATTATTCAGGGCGGCTTGCTTATTTTGAAAGGTTATTTAAAATAAACTTTGGTGAATTTTTACTAAACCAATTCCAGTTATCTTCACATTTCAAGCACTTTCCACTATTTGAAGTGCTCTATTATATGCTCTAACAGCCTCATATTATTTTTCCCACAACCTTTTTTAGTATAATAACTCTGGACGCTTGAACTCGGTTGTTCTTAAAATGGAGCAATTTATTTGCTTTTTATAGCTGGTATCTGCGTTTCACTACAGAACTTTCACTTCAGCTTAAACCTTTCAATCTTGCTCTCAACCCTTCTTTATCTAGGAATACCTCACTTTGCCTATGAGTTAACTTCCAATCTATTTATCACATGGTTAACTGTCCTCATATCTACAGATATTACTAATATTTATAACATTATTTTCACATATATATTTATTATTGCATCAAACTAATTTCTTTCACTAATTATTTTCAACCAAGTGAACACTTAGAGGAGACTCATCAATACTACTTAATCCATTCACTTTTTATACCAAGTGCTTCTTGCCTCCTACAAAATGTCGGCCTCAGAAAGTACGCCTTTCAATGCATGCAAGGAGAAAATTTGTGAAGAACTTGGTAACATACGCTCCTCTATCTCCCCTTTGTATTCCCGCACATCATCTATTGAAGAAGAACTAAAAGGCTTTAAAAATGAAATCAAACTCTTTACTGGAAAAGTAGACGAAACAGAAGAAAGAATCAGTATTGTGGAAGATAGAGTTGAAGGATTGGAAAGTAGACAAACAAAATTTCTTCAATTAGAAGGTGAAGTCACAGCATTGGAGGACAGGAATCGTAGAGACAATTTACGTTTTTATGGGATCCCTGAAAAAGCGGAGGGCGACGATCCTATCAAATTCCTAATGAATTGGATTCCTTCCATTCTTGGAATCAACTTTTCACCTCGGTTTTCACCTCCATTAGAACTACCACGGGCACATAGAATCAGACCTCGATTTACAAGAAACAACTACACACTATGATCCTTCATTGCACGTTTTCTTCATCATCAGCAGGCCCGTCAAATCCTACAAGTCAAGAAAAAATCTCCGATTATTTATATAAATAAAATCATTTTCATCTCTCCTGACTTTTCTAGTGCCACCCAAGCAAAAAGGAAAAGATTTTTGGACTTGAGACCTACTCTTAAATCACTCAATGTCAGATATGGTCTTTTTGATCCTGCAAAAATGATCATCACTATCCCTGATGGTCCTACGAAAGAATTCTAAAACCCAGATGAACTGCTCCAAGCTTTACAATCTTCTTCAATGGATACTACTTCTCCTAAACCTTTTACCAATCCTTCCTCTTCAGATTTACAAGCTCCTATATCTACTTTCAAAGTCCCTAAACACCAACATATAAAGTTTACTCCTAAGCGCAGTAGATCTACTTCATCAGTTCCTTTGGACATACCAAATACTTTGAGTCATCCCAGAGACAAATAAAGATCTCCAATTAAAACTCCAGACCCTTTATTCACCTCCTGGCAAACTTGATTATTATGCATAACTGGTGATGTTTATTCTTTCTTGACTCATATTCTATCTCTCTTTCATTACTTTATCACATTTTAGTTTAGTCTTTATGAATTCCTTGGCACGTTTAAATATGTCACTGTATTTTAATCTCTCTCTCCTTTGCTCTTACCTCTCTCTGCTTTGCCTTCTCCATCTTCACTCTCGACATCTCCCATGAGACTTTTGTCTGTTTTTCTTTATGCAAACACCCGCTCTTCGCTTTTACCATTGCTTCTTCAACCATCTCTTGTTATATTTACTATCTTATTTCCCTTATTTGTTTTCTCAACTTGTTGTCCTCCCTTCCTTTTGTTTTTACCAGGTGTCCCCTTTTTCCCAATAGACGTAAGATTCCTCTATTCCACTGGTTTAATATCTGTTCCAAGCATGTGCTTTAATAGTTTAGCTTATGATTGTATCTTTATGATATTTATATTTCCACAGTTAATAATTTCTTAATGTATATGGATGTCTATTAAAATCACTACTTGGAATGTTAAAGGTTTAGGCCATCCCATTAAACGAAACAAGATTATCTCCCTTTTAGCAAAACAGAAATCTGATATTATTTGTTTGCAAGAAACTCATTTATGTTGTGATACAGAGAACCTTAAGATTAAAGCCCCATGGATCGGTCACACACTTTTTGTAAATGCCTTAGATAAGAAAGCTGGTGTCTCTATACTAATAAATAAACGTTTAAACTTCACATTAGTTAGTGAAGAAAAAGATCCAGAAGGCAGATGGAGCATCCTAGAAACGGTGTTCAATAATCTTTCTGCCACTATTGTCAATATATATGGCCCTAATGCTCCTGGTCACCCCTTTTGGTCCTCTTTTTTCACTAAACTCGCACAAACAACCCATGACATTTTAATTGTAGCCAGTGACATGAACCAAGTAGTTGATCTTGTCCTTGACCAAAACTCTTCTACCAAATTTATTAACTCTAAATCCTGTACTAGCTTCCTAAACCTAATAAAAAATCTAAACTTAATAGATACATGGCATTTTTGCCATCCTGAAACAATTGACTTTATCTTTTACTCCCCTCACCACCAATTGTTCTCTCGAATTGATTACATTTGTGTTAACTCCTCTTTAGCTCACTCTATTCTCCATTCACTAGTTGACCCCATAGCCATTTCTGACCGCGCCCTTGTTTCCACTGTGCTTGAATGCCCCCCCAAAAAATTATCACCTACATGGAGATTCAATTCATTTTTGTTAAAAGATGAAACATTTAATGAAAGAAAACAAATTCCTTCATTAGAGAATTCTTCATTAATAATCTTCCAGAACATACTTCTATGCATAACAATTGGGATGCATTCAACACCTCCATCAGAGGATTCATAATCCAATTTGTGGTTATCAAAAAGAGACAATTGGAATATACTCTTAACGCTCTATTATCTTCTATAAAAGAGCTTGAAAAATCATACTATTGTAATTCTAATCCTGCAACTTTGAAAACTCTCATGACCAAATGCTTAGAATTCAATAAAATGTGTACAGAAAAAGCTGCTAGTACTATGCTCAGATCTAAAACTAAATGTTATAATAACTCCAACAAGGCGGGTGAAATTCTTGCATCTTATCTAAAGAAACAAAAGAAAAATCTCTTATAGCCCACATATCTCACCTGAGGGCAACAGATTAACCAACCCAAAAGATATTAACAAGGCTTTTTCTAACTTTTATTCTAAGTTATATGCCCAGGACTCCTCCATTAATTCAGAGAATGACAAATCTTACCTATTAACCCACCCTAAGTCAAATCTTCACGACCCATTCACACTTTCTTTGATGCTCCTATCACTATTACAGAAATTAAACAAGCTATACTTGACCTTAAACTTAATAAAGCTCCTGCACCTGACGAGTTGACCATACATTTCTACAACACTTTCATTGATTCTATTGCCCCTAAACTCTTTGATTTATATCCCATTTTAACACTATTGGGCAAAGCACTGGATTTTTTAGTGAAGACCTTCTTATTATCTATCCTAAACCGGACAAAGACCCCTCAAATATCAAAAACTACAGACTAATTTCCATGATTAATTCAGACTCAAAAATATACGCAAACATTCTTGCTAAACGCCTTGAAACTTTCCTCCCAAATCTTATTCATCCTGATCAGTCTAGTTTTATTAAAGGTCGTCATGCCTCATCCAAATCAAGGTTTCTATTTAACATTTTAGCTCATTCCCAAAATTCCATTGATCCATCGGTGTTTATCGGCCTTCATGCTAAAAAAGCTTTTGATCGCGTCTCTTGGACCTTCATGTTCCATTCACTTTCCTGTCATGGTCTTCCTCCTCATTTCATAAACTTAATTAAAATCTTATAATCCTTTCCTACCACCCGTATTCTTATTAATAATTCGCTTTCATCTGCATTCAGAGTTGAAAGAGGTACTCATCAAGGATGTCCCCTATCTCCATTACTATTTAACCTGGCTTTGGAACCCATTCTTCAAAACATTCAACTAAGTTCTTGTATCAAGGGATTACTATTAATAGTACAGAAGCTAAACTTTCTGGCTATGCTGATGATATCTTAATCTATCCTTCAGAACCGGCTTCTTTTATTCCGCATCTAATCTCCACTATTAATGATTACTCAATTGTATCAGGATATAAGTTAAACTTCGATATATCTTTCTTTCATGGTGGGTTCGTCTAGCCACTATCAAAATGATGATCAGTCCCATCACTTTATTTTCACTTTCTATGATCCCCATTGCAATTCATTCCTCCTTTTATAAAAGAATAGAATCATTTCTTCAAAGATTTCTTTGGAACCATAAAACTCCTCGTATCGCAATTAACAAATTAAAACTTCCTAAATCCTCAGGTGGTGTTAAATTTCCCAATTTCCAACTTTATCATCAAGCCTTTATTCTCAAACAACTGTCCACCTTTAAACATTATGAACCTATCATTTATGAAGCCCCACTTTGGATTGCTATTGAATCCAGCATAATTTCTCCACTTTCCCTCTCTCATTTCTTAATGACTTCTTCACGGCCATATATTACCTCATTTCCATCACTTCACTTATTTAAAACTATTTGGAACAAACTCACAGGTGATGCAGTGCATAATATTTCTGAAGATTCTTTTATATGATTTAATAAACAAATTCCTACCAAATCTAATCTTAACATTAGATTTGGATGGTACAACTCAAGAATTAAATACATCAAGCCACTAATCCGAAATCAGAGACAATTCCTTTCTTGACCTTGTGCAATCAATACAATATTCCCACCTCTGATCATTCCTGTCACACTTCATTGATTAAATCCATTACCAAATGTCCTTCTACCTTCAAACAAAAATCCCCTTCACCTTATTTAAATCTTCTAATTAATAACCCTTCTAGTAAAGCTCCAAAATTCTACTTATTCCTAAATAATTCTTCCCCCTCCAATATACTTAAGGTGTAATTTATAGATTTCAGCGCAGAGGCAGCACACGCGAGCAGCGCAGAGAGGGAGCGTGCGCCAGCGTGTGCCAGCTGTGTGCGCTAAAGAGCATTCTGGCACACCACGTATTCATGGAATTTTAAAGCCATTTTGAGCGCTGGCGCAGAGAACATCCTGCAGCGGCAGTTACGCCCCCAAGAACGCCTCTTGCGCAAGGAAAAGGCATTGAAATCCCCAATGCAGTGCAAAGGGCCGCGCTAACCCTGCACCAGTTCACAGGGCCGGTACAGTGTATTTTGGGGGTGCGCGGGAATTATTACATGCAATAGGGCTTGTGTGAGCGGGGTACATGTATTTTGGGGGTGCGCGGGAAGTTTTACACGTGTTTTCGCTAGTGCGAGAGGGGTACGTGTATTCGGAGGGGTGCGCAGGGAGTTACACACGCGATTTGGCAGTGTGGTCCCTCCCTGGTGTGTCCCTACCCCCTCCCCATGCTCCGCGGGCAGCCCATCACTCCTGGGCACGCCCCACCGGGTTGCAACATTGTGCAGGACACATGCTGCCACTATGATCCTGCACACTACTGGGGGCGCATATAGCAGCTGCCCACCAGAGCGGTCAAGGGAGCAAAAGTGTGACTTGAGCACTCCGAATGTGCGCTCCACTATGCCCCGGGTTGCAATATGGGCTGTGTTGTATCTTACCTCGGGTGGTGTGGTGGGTTTCCGAATTGGGGTCATCATGTAGGTGCTCAGAGGGTAGGCACTGTCCCCTGGGGAGGTGATAATGGTTGTCATTAGTGGGGTTTTCACATTTCTCAGTCTCTGATATGCATGCATGTGCAGAGGCATTTATACTCACCAATTAGCCATGTGTCGCAATGCCGCCCAGCTTCCAGGTCCCAGTTTAGGGGTTACATTCTGAATATGAAACTATCATGGCTGGACCCTGGATAGTTGGCATATACTGAGGTGATGATTCCCTTGGCATCACATACAACCTGCACGTTGATGGAATGCCAGTGCTTGCGGTCGATAGATGTGCTCAGTGGCCCTGGGAGGACGTAGAGCCACATGGGTGCAATCAATGGCACCTAGCACTTTGGGGAAGTGTGCTACCCCATAAAAGTCCTGGATGACCGCCTGCCTTTCTGCAGGTGTTCTGGGCATGAATATGTGCCTGTGGACTGAGGGGCGTGCAGTCATGATGGCCAACACCTGCTGTAGGCAGCGTGACTGCGTGGCCTGTGAGACATCTCCGACTATGGCACTTGTCGCTGAAATGACCCAGTAGCCAAGAAGTGCAGTACATTGAGCGCCTTTTCCAAGGGGCTCAGTGCTTGGGAGCACAGGGTGGGTGATGTGAGGTCATCCTCCCACTACCTGACCAGTTCTAGGATTATGTGTGGTGGAAACCTGCACCTCCCATCACCTGGTCATCAGGCATCCCAAAAAGGCTGGTCCTGGCTATCCTCCTCCTCCTGCAGTGTCCCACGACCACTGCTGCAAGGAACGGTATATTCATTGTAGCATATGAGCTTGTTTGTTGTTTGCGCGCACTTTTATGCTTCGTGGGTCCGCTTATGCCTGCTTCCTGCTGGCGTACGTGTTTCTGGATTAGCGCGTCTTTTTTGGCGCACGGCTTTCCCCTGTTCGATTCCATGAATACGTGTTGTTAGCGCGTGTGGGTGTTGTGAGCATTTACCTCCTTTACTTCCCCCGTAACGCCCACATTTTCATGCGTTGTTCCCCATTCCGTGTGTTACGCCCCATGTTCCGCCCACTTTTCTTGTGTGCGCTACACGATGTGAGCTTTCCCTGTGCGCGTCATGCATGCTGTTTAGTGACGTGTGCGCCCGCATGCGCCACCCACAGATTTGGCGCACATCCCAGGTTTTACAAGCGCAACGCATTCCATGAATCGATGAACGGCTGCGTGCGTGGCTTTAGCACGCGTGCGCTGCGATTTTCACGCTTGCGCTCCCCTTTTTGGCGCACATTTATTCCATGAATTACCATGTTAATCTCAGCACCATTGGACAATGGGAATCAGATTGGAATCTTCAACCATCTCTAGAAAACTGGACAAACATCTGGAAGATATGTCATTCCACATCCCCCATGGCCAATCTTACCCAAACTTATTTATTCATTTTCTACAGAGCCTTTCTCACTCCTTCTTGTTTAGCTAAAAATATAGATGGGATATCCAACAAGTGTTGGTCTTGTCATATGCAAAATGCTGACTTTTGACATCTAATTTTCGAATGTAAATATGGTCACACTTTTTGGACTAAAGTTTGGTTACAAATGCAATCAATTTTTCATTTTTCAGATACAGTCACACTAGCAGCTTATGATTGGAACTATAATCAATCCGAATATTAGTCAAATTGACTCATCTCCTCTGTTTAACCTATTTATAATTATTGCATTTCATATCATCTGTAATTGGAAGAATACTTCTAATCTGTTTTACAATCTTTGGTGGAATTCTATTTGCTCTATGCACCGAATAGAACAATGTCATGCTTCAATATTCGATTATAAACATACATTTAATAGAAAATGGAATAGATTTATCAGTATTTGAATGTTCAGGTTTAACTGATTGCTCCCTTTTGTCTCTTGTTTCGTCTTTGTGTCTTTATTTAAGTTTCCCCTTATTATAGACTGCATATTACATTATTATTATAATTATGTAAATGTTACATCATTTATATTTTTATACCAATTAGATGCATCCTTAATATCAAATACTATGATCACATGTTACTA
The DNA here is from genome assembly GCF_040938575.1 of Ambystoma mexicanum. Lineage (NCBI taxonomy): Eukaryota > Metazoa > Chordata > Amphibia > Caudata > Ambystomatidae > Ambystoma > Ambystoma mexicanum. The sequence continues at coordinate 229,152,910 of NC_090937.1, read as the reverse complement.
GTTGTGAATATACTAAGTTGTGTAATTCCTAATACCATAATTGTGCTTGTAATTTATACCATTATCAATTTTCAATAAAAAATTATCAACCAGGAAAAAAAAAATTATTTACATTTGATCAAAAAATCCTTATTTAGTGCTACTCAAACAGTCTGTCTCGAGAGGAATGAATTGCCACTTTTTCAATGGTGCCCGACGCAGTTTTATGCCACAGTTCAACACGGTCAGACACATACAGTCTACCAAATTCAGGGCCAATTGTTGCTGAGCCGTGTTTGCTTGCGTGCTTGGTGCTTTCCTGCCATTGCAATGCGTTGGTATGGTACATTAGCAAAAAAAATATGAAGATTGACTAACATTTGTTTGCTGATGCACAACGCAAAACACAAACTCAGCCCCCAATTCTGATAGTCTATGGAAAATGGCATGGACAGCTGACAATTGTAGCCGCCCAGGGTCAGACTGGGCCATAAAACTGTCTCGGGCACCAATGAAAAAGTGGCCCACAGTTGCAAATGGCGATTCATTCCTTTTGTGACAGACTGTTTGAATAATAATAAAGGGGGAGTTTTTTGATAAAATGTGATGCAAATTGTGCATTTTAAAGAATACTTATCCAGCAACACTGGTCAAAACTACTAGCAGCAGAGTGAAGTAACTCATCAAACTGCCCGAAATTGCCCAAGAACATGACCCACTTTGACCAAAAAAACGGTCGGACCAGCATTTTGGGTTTTTGGTTTGGCCATGGGCCTATTGCCCTATAGGCCAGTCCGAGCCTGTACCCACCAATCACCTGCTCTACCATACTGAGGTGGGCGGAAGGTACAGTGCCCTGCATAGCTGTTGTGCATGTCTGCATGCAAATCACGTGCTAAAGTCCTTGTGCCAAACTAGTGCCAAAGCAATCCCACGGCTCCAGTTTCCTTCAGTGAACACTATTTTTGTCAATAGGGATATTGAAATAGTGTGCTGATGCTTTCGCCTCCCTTGCTTCTGCGGGAGGCTGTACAAGAAACCATTTCTGCCAAAAATAATGTTTTCTAGTGTTGCTGAATACCTCTTCACCTTTTCATTCCCCAGGGTGGGTGAAAAAGGAAAATGCTGTTTTGGGCGGGTGTGAGCCCATTGAAATGAATGGACAGGTCTGAGGCTTGGCGGGTGAATTAATTCATTTAATGATGGCACCCGCCCAAAGCATGTGAGTTGAGAGGTATATTACTGTTATGTACTTGCGACTCCCCTCCATGCTCCATAGCCTCATATGATCGACTCCAGGGGCTCCGACTTCAGGTTTTCCCAGTGGGTGATGTAAAAAGAACAAAGGTTTTAAGTATAGGGACTTTTACGCAGATAGCTTTTCCGGCTGGGCGGGGGGGTTGCACGAGCCCCGGAGCACCCGCTTACTCAGCGCCCCTTATCCACTCTTGTTCTAGTGAAGCTCTTTCATTGGGTCACAATGCTGTTCTGGCTAAACACGGTCAGCACAGTGACCACCAATATTGACACAGAAGCCGTCTCGTCTCATTGATATAAACTTCTTCTTTATTTTCTGTTGTCACGTTGCCAGACCTAGCGTGGCCGCCAAACACTTCGCCACTACCCCGTTCCTTCTTCCTCCTCGCTTTCGGCCCCTCCCCTTCAGCATGGTGTCCTAATGAGGACAAACAGATGATATTGCGTTTTCACAGATGTGAGCACAATATTACACGACACGGGCTAGCTGTTCAGGAGCAGTTGTGAATGAATAAATAAGCAATGAAACTGTTTTACTGTGAATGCCGATATTAATGGAGGAATTGCCATGCCCCACACACTCCCTGTTGCTGCAAATGGATGTGTAAGCATGGAAGTGGAGGGCACCTGCTCACAAGGGAGCACATCGTTCAGTGCAGTGGGAGATAGTGCAAGGGGGCAATAGTGGGCCAACAAGCAAAAGCGGTGTGTTTTCCATAGATATTTTCATGTTGACCAGGTCCATCGTCACTTACACACATTGACTGGAAATAAAGGTAAAGGCTCCATGCGATAAACCGCCCCAGAAAAGTTCAAATCACTGGTACAACACCCCAAGAGGTGCAGTACAGAAAGCGCAGAATATGGAGACTACCCCCGCACAGTCCCACCTTGAAGGTAACGGTCACTAGGTCCAGGGCCGGACTGGGAAAAAAAAGTGGCCCTGGAAGTTCTTTTCAAAGTGGCCCCATATTTCGCCGAACGAGCGAGCACAGCGCATGAGCCCAACCCTTCTATGAGGGGATTGGGAGTATCCCCAAAGAAAATGTTGAGTAAAATTAGTCAAAATTAGTGCAATATGGATTAAAAAGTGATGTTTTAAGTAAGTTCATGATCTCTCAAAGTAGATCTTCAATGATAGAGGGACCTGGGATGTTACACATTTTGCAGATGAGAAAAATTAATTCATCCTGTATTAAAGTAGTGAGAGTACCAGGGCATATAATACCAATGCCTGGTGAATGCCTAATATTGATACACAAGCTTAAACTGTTGGCTTTGCCAATACTTGTTTTTAACAGGACTTCAGTGAAGGACAGAAATAGTGCTTATAAATTGAGTGGCTGAAGACATCGCGGGTTGATATTTATATTACACCAGTAGCACTTCAACAGTTCCATTTAAGTCATTCACTCTCAGAAGACTGTTTTGAGAAAACACTGGCAGACACTTTGAACATAAAGTTTGATGGTACAGTTTAATAAAGCAAGCTCAAAGAGATCACAGTAGGACATGTTTTGGGTGGAGAGGGACAGAAAGCAAGTGGAAAGGGCAATAGGTTTTAGCATGGCCATAGACAGTCGATGGGAGGGTAAATAACCAAACAAGAGGTACAAGCTTTGTGTCCCACCTAATATGATATTTTTCCCTACTCTAATGCAATAGTTTCAGTTTATAGGTGACATTTTAGCCAAAACTAACAAAAAGGATGACTTGGTATGAAATCAGTGAGTTATGCCAATGAAGCACCTGCAGCGTCCCTACAAAGTGGCTCAGCGCCTGGGCGTTCAACCATACTGGTGCCCTTATCAATGGCTCCACTTCGCCAATGACAACGTGTTTGCATCTTGCACTTTTTATTAAGGTGAAATCCGTATTCAGAGTTTGGGGCCTCATTCAGCACCATACATCCAAAATATCAGAACATGGGGTGGGTGTGTGGGCACGGTACAGATTCACAGTCCATCTGCATGCCAGAAAATATAATATCAGAATTCTGTGTAGAGAACTCGCCCAAATTTCGTATGTCAGAAAATGAAATTGCATGTCAATCAGGCAGTCCATTTTGACAGCCCTCCCTCCCCAATTCAAAGAGTACTATTCATTGTGGCAAAAGCAAACCTCCTGTTATCAGTGACTATTGACAGGCGGCAGAGAGAGTATGTCACATGAGCTGTGAGTGGAGCCAAAGAGACATTTAGGTTACCCGCTTCACCTCCCTCGCCAATGCCTCTAAGCTGCAACAAATAAATACACTGTCAAATAAAAAGATGTTGAATGAAGAAAATGTGCTTTGACAAAAGCAAACAATGTAGCAGGGTAGTGCTGGTCCACTTAAAATGACCGTACTGGTTTCATGAGGACTCATGTCAATTACCTAGAAATGGCGTTTAATAGCAGTACGACACTAGGTTTGAATATGCATGTGTAAACAGGTAACAAAGTTGACGAATTAAAATAATACATAAGTTACAACACGCAGCAGCAGCCGACATTCAAGAATAATAGTGTTATCCCCTTGCCAAGGATTTCAGATGCTCTGGGGTGGTGGTCGTGAGCCCCCTTAACCTTTACCAACTGTGGGCTTGCCCTTTTCCCCACTGCGCTGCTGGAGGGCGAGACTGAGTTTACAGGAGTGTGACAGCAGCACGCCCATTGTGCTGTAAGTGATTTAAACTCAGTACTCCAACTAAGTCAATGCCTAGTATGAGATGCCCAATGGAAACCCTTATTTACATATTTTTATGTCAAAGTTCTTTTAATTGTGGATGATGTACCCTTATATAACGCCCCTCTCTTTGAATCTCCCACTCACTGAGCCAAGAAGTAGGTTTGTTTTGCAAATTAAAAGATTTATTTGAAGAATTGAACAATATATAGATTACACCTTTATGAATATGAATAATATCTGAATATCACACTTATGAATATGAACAGTGATCAGCAAGGGGTAATATTACAATATCAACAATCTCTTTAATCAATTAGGAGTCGGAATAGGAAGAATAATATATCAGAGAATACTTTGTATGGTTCAAGGAAATTCAATGATAGGAAAGAATGCAACACAGAAATAAAACTTGATATGACTTCAATCAAAAGACAATATAATCACTCTTCCCCCTTTTATTACTCACTGCCCCCAGTATGCATATTGAAGAGGTGGAAGAGAGCACACAGGTTTCAGGAATAGCAATCAATAATGCAGTTCAATCCCGATTCCCCCAGCAAGCTTAGAGAGAACAGGAATGCTTTAAAAACAGGTAACAATGCTTTTGAAAGTGATTTGCAATGAATGGGAAAATGCTAAAATTGATTTTAATTTGCTAAAGGAGATTCAGCACTATTGAGAGTGGCTTGGGATAGGTTCAGGTCAACAATAGCAATGATTATATAATGATTACCAGATGGAAAACGAAATTCAGAAGTTGAAAGCAAGAAATAGCTGTTTTTACATGGGGTGAAATTAAGCCAAATGTGAAATCGCAGCAACTTTTCAGCGTTCGGGAAACACGATTACGGCAAAACTATAAGGAATTTGTTTGTCATTATGGGTGTGTTTGAAGGCGGAGGATGTTAGCTTCAAATTGACATTTAATTTCCGTCTCTAGGACGTATGGTTCAAAAGTTACAGAGGTTTTTGTGAAGGTAGATATTTCTTAAACAGAGTCAAGATTTCAAAATGAAAGATTGCGCTTTAAAGATTCGGAACAAATATGGACTTATACTAAGGGGCTATGAAAGTACAAGATACCCAACGGGACAACCACCAGAACAAGGCACCTTCCACTCTGATTGCTGTGTGTCAGGACACTTGACTTTCTTCAGAAAATATCAGCGCACAGATGATTATCGCTACAATTATCACGGACTATATAATGAGAAGAATTCAGGACGGACACAAGATTCTATAATGCAGTTCTGGACAGGTTAAAATGGATTGAATAGGATTACTTTAAACTAAGAGATGACTATGGACAGTTCTACACTAAATACTTACATTTATGGTTTTGGAATGGAATGGGCCCGTCAAAGATCTGGTAAAAGGTTTGGACTTCACTCGCCACCGGACAGGTCTCAGGCACTGGGTTCTGCTCTCAGCAAGGCCCTCTGGTCTGCACAGCCTCTTGGACTGGGTCTGACGGGTTCTGGGTTACAGCTCTACTGGACGGATCTGGATCTTGGTTCTAGCACGGGGTTCTTAGCTAGAATAGCAAAACAGCTCAGCCAGGCTGTTGGATTTTGTGGTGCCCCTTTGAAGGGTAGGGGTTAGAATCAGGTTGCTTAAGATTTTGAAGGTCAGCTGAGAAGAGTTCAGCTTTTGGGTTGGGCCTTTCTGCTTCAAAGTTCTAGAGTCTGGTTCTAGAGTCTGGTTTCTGGATCTATGTCTGGAGCCTGGATCTTCCTGCAGGGTGCTTCGCCAAGAAATCAGTTGATGAGTGGAAAGTGTGTGTGTCCTCAGCAGTCCCGATTTATCCATTTCCAAAGGGGGTAGAGAGGCTGATTATCTATGCCCAACCCTCTAAGGATCTGATAGGGGCAGAGAATTTCCCCTCTCCTGATTTGAGACAGGAGCAGTGTGTCATATGTGTCAGAGTGGCACTGTGTTTATGGCCCAAAGGAAATCCCTCCCCTTTGCTTTTACTTAGGAAATCTATTTTTCCCAAAAAAACATGTTTCCAAGATACACAAGTTTTTCATAATACATAATTACATGACAGATTGCCTAAGGTACATTTCTGTCCAACTCTCATTTTCCTACGAGCTATGGTTCATAAATGACAACTTTTTCGCACTTTTGGTGGGTTTCTGAATGTTAGTTCTGCACCAATTTTTATACCTGCATGCACATCTGATCTGGGCACATTTCTGTAATTTTTCATGTTCCTAACATAACCACAATAGCTACAATATGAATAATTTCCGGAGTTCAGTCTCAGAACATCACACAGATTCCAGCTTAGACTTAAACTGTGAGCGAATTTTTCATTTTAACAATTTCTAAGTTTCATATTTTTGTCAGTTCAGTACACTTTGCTATAAGCATTTTTCTAAAACATACATTAACTTCGACTTCAATCCACATTTTCCGTCTGGCCCGCCTCCAAAGCTGGGCTGAGTCAGAGGGTCACATGGCTTGCCTTCCAGCCAGAGCAGTTGTGGTCATTCACACCCGAATTAGCATTTTCTATTCAGGGCAGCAGAGGAAATCTCCTCCCCTTCTGATTAACATGCCAATGTGAAATGCTCTCCTTTTGGTGGGAAGGAACCTGGTGTGAGTTTCTCAGGGGAAGAAGGCCTCTTGGAAGTTTTAACTTAATCAGGTTACCTTCTGGTCGATTGTAAGATAGTTCCTTGTGAAAAAAAATACATTTATAAATTTAAAATAAGCAAAGCCATCTTTACTTCCAGTTCTTTTTCAACATGAAAATCAATGTGTGGCACTCTTATATGGCATTTTGATGGAAATCTCTTCTTTGGCATAGTTTGAGTTCAATGTTCAACTTTAAACATGATAGGTTTTAAATCGCCAGTTTCTGACAGAGGTGAGTAATGGTACTACACCCATTTTTGACAGATTTCTTTCAGCAAGCAATCTTCAATGTGGATTTTCCTCTGATAAGTGTACTTCTGTGGACATTGTATTTATGTGGATTCTTGGAGTAGAATGATGTTCAACACCCAACAAGGAGGTTGGATCTTTTGGGGTGGTTTGTGAGCCATGATTTTTGCAATTTTGACAACAAATAAAAACTGATTTAAACATCTCTGTGTTTCTCTTGCAATGATTGTGCTCTGTGGGTAGCCAAGTCATGGGTTTTGGCAGTGGTCTCCTGTGTTACCACTGACATAGGCAAAAGTGGATAGCAGCCTATTTTTCAGATTTTTACTGCGCACTTTCTGGTGATTTTTAGCGAGCAGCATGCTTTCCGGCGGCCATTATGATGTTTCTGCTGCAAGCAATGCACAGTAATGTTGCAGAGCTTGGACTAGTGGGTTGAGACATCTCACAGTGCACCAACACTCCAAGAGGCAGCTTTTTCCAAGCTTGCCTCCAGCAGGCCCTAGTAACACTCCCACCCATATCCCACTCCTCAGGCTCCACCGCAGCCTCTCCGAGCTCCAGGCTTGCCACTAACAACCCCGCACAGCGAGCAAATAGCAATCTATTCCCAGTCACACCTTCTGTAAACAAACAAATGCCTGAGGTCCTGAACTCAGCCTCAGAGTAGGGGTATTTAGCATTTGACCATAGGGGGCAGGAGAGCACTGGATCCCACATTCAAAGGAGGATTGAGGGCTATATTCTCGCGGTGAGTGTACAAGTACCTGTAGATGGGCAGAGGAGGGGGAACCAGACAGGTGCCTCACAGGCGCAGCATCATGTTGGAGAGAGGCAGGCAAGTCTGGCACAAGGGGGGAGGGGGATCCCTTTGACCGTCGTCACAAAGTGCAGAGCCATGGGGAGGACCATGGGTGGCACAAGAGTGAGAGGATGCCATTGCCAAATAAGGGAAAACAGACTTGGGACGATAACTTACTTGGGGGTGAGAGGAGAAACCTGCCAGCAGTCAGTCCCCTGCTGCCAGAAGCATTGATAGGGTTGTCAATCTCCAGGCCCTAGTAACACCCCAACCATAATCTATCCCGCTCCAACCTCCACCACTGCAGCCTCTCTGGGCTCCCTCCAGGCCCTAACACCCCCGCCCGCCGAGCAGCAGTCTATTTGCATGCACCTGAAATCCTAATGCCTGAGTGAGCAGTGAGCACCTTGCTCGCCTTGTCAGTCACCACCACTCACCCACCAGTTACCGTCGTACGGTCGAAGCGCTAGGGCTCAGCAGAGTCAACAGCCAGCAGGTTGCCTGCTGTGCAGCCTGAACCTGTGCAATGTGTTCATAATGTGATGCAAGCAGACAGTCTAGGCCTGCAGGGTGCAATCAGTTCCCAGGCAGTGCCCCTCAAAATGCACAGGCGCACCCGTGAGACTGCCTTGGACCCGGCCCGTCGCCAGCACGGGCAGAAAAAGAAAGGTAACAGCCAGTTTGATTCAAACCACCCTGGCTGGCCTGGTTGTTCATTGATGATTTATGTATCCTTCCTCCAAGACCCAAAGAGGCACTATGCTCTGAGGCCTACTGGGGAACGTCCCGGGGTCCTGGTGGGGTAGTCCAGCACTGACAAGGTCCCCTTACTATGTCGTCAACTGAGGATGCCACATATTTCCGGAAAGTGGCAGCATTTCTCTCAATTTTCATACTTAATTAGCGAAGAAGCTCTGCAATGCGCCGAACATTTACATCGAAATTGAGCTGACCCACTGAACGAAGTGAATGGCAAAGTGCACACCATAGCTCTGGACAGCTTCTGCACCCTGCTGCAGATGTCTGGCAGCTGAACTGTCAGTGGAATCGCAGCACCAGAAGGCCTAGAGTGGCAGCCGAGGGGAGGTGGCAGATGCCGCAGCCGTGTGCGCGGCCTGCGACAGGGTATATTGGGAGCGAAAAGTGCTTCCTGCTGACGTTAAGAGGCTGAGGCAGCCCCTGTGTCCTGGAAGCCGCATAGTCGGTGCTGCGGCTCCATCCTGAGTGGGAAAGCAGAGGTGGGGAGCTGCAGAAATGGTGGGCCCGGGGATTACTGGAGTGCAGGTGGCAGCAGGGGGTGCTGAATCTGGTCTGCCCTTTCTTTGAATTTGCTGCAGCTGCTCCCCATGCAGGCAAATGGTGCAGAGGCTGGCGTGAGGTTCGGTGGATCACGGGCCATGCTGAAGGTATGCACAGATTATGGGAAGGGAGTTGGGGCTGATCAGTGGCTGACCGAATAGAAGTCAATGCAGGTTGAGCACGACAGCTTTTTGGTGTCTGCAGAGCTTGAATTTCACCATACAGCAGGGGAACAGTGAACATTGATCAGCAGTGCCAGGACTATATACGACTACATACAGGTTGGGTAAAACATAATATTTGTGCTGTTCACACTGTTGTGCCTTGGTTAGTGGTGGTAAGTTCCTGCTAGCAGAATGGTTTGCAGTGGCACCAAAAAACAAGACGGCCTGGATGGCTCTGCCAGGTTGGTGCCCAGGACCCCATCGTCGATGCAGCGGGCCACGTCCACCCTGGGACTCCTCACCAGAAGACGCAACCCCGGACATGAGGCAAGTGTTTCTGCAGCATGCATGCGGGCTTCTCTTCTGTCAACGCAAAGCTGGATGATGTTACCACCAACCTGAGCTCATTGAAGTCAAAATTGGGAGCAGAAAGTCCCCGTATTACAGAGGCAGAGGAGAGGATTGGTTGATTGGAGGATGACATCTTGGCCAGGAGATCAGCACTAACCAACTTAAATAAAGAGCATAAGATGGTGCAGACCAAATGTGATGATCTTGAGTCACGGTCCTCTGCAACAATATCTGCATAGTGGGGGTGCCGGAGAATAGTAACCAGGGCAGAATGGAGAGCTTTGTGGAAAAGCTTCTGAAAAAGATCCTGGATGGCCCTGATCTGTCACTGTACTTCGCTTTGGAGCATGCTCACCGCTCGTTAGCACCACGGCCAACACCTGAGCTCCACCCAGACCAATTATCACCTGCATTCTAAACTACAGGGACTTGCTGTAAAAAATATGCCAGCGAGGAGGGCGACCTACAATATTAGTCTAGCAGAATCTTTCTGTATCCAGACTAATCCATTACAGTCCAAAATTAGCAGAAAACGTTTCTGGGAGCAAAAGAAATGCGGCGTGAAAGGCTAAGCAAATATTCTATGATGCACCCAGCAAAACTATGTTTTCAGTTTCAGGAACAAACATATTTTTTTAACTGTGCCCGAGGAAGCTGTCAAATTCATTGAGAGGGGGATCCCCCTGGTGGAGGCCAGCAGGCGGTGTGGGGGAAGGTAATAATTAAAGTGCCAAACAGTTGTGATTCAGTTAATGTCGGTCCTGGTGCAGTAATGGGTATACTGCTCATCAAGTTGATTCTTTCAAGGAACGATATGATTGAGGATTCTGTTCTATGCTGCCCTAGTTGCGCGTCCGCACTATGGTGGTTTTCCATGAAGTAGGGATGTTAAGGGGATGCATTGCATATGTTAGGGATGCAATGAGGGAGGTGGGAGGAAGAAGGTTGGCATGGGTACGTTTGTTCAAAAAGGCTTGGCTATCTATGAATGTTATTGTGTGCATCGGTTGCTGCATGGGTGAGGTCACAGATCAGTATATGCTGCACTTAGGAAAGGATAGCGGACAACAACAGCGGAGCACTGCAGATGGCCAGGGTGATGATGTTCATGAGCTGGAATGTTAGGGGGCTGAAAAAGCCAGTGAAGACTCGAAAACATCTCGCATATGTTAAAAGGAAGCCGATCCAAGTTTGTCCACTACAAGAGGTGCACGCCAACAGGACGGACCGTTACTAAAACGTGGGGGGTCCTGTGCTACTTAACTGACTACTTCACACGGTCCAGGAGTCGTAACGTTGATTCATAAAGCTGGAAGGTTTCAGTTCATTACATCGCTAAGCGATCCCGTGGGAAGATATGTGATAGTGCCCGGATTATTGAATGGTGTGTCAATACTAGTGGTTAATCTATATGGCCCCAATGTAGACGATCCAGACTTCTATCGCTATATTTTTAGAAAGTGTGATGATAAACCTAGCATCCCAGTGATATGGGGAGGGGACATCAATGATGTTGGCATAGATTGGGCCAGTACAGCGAATAAAGTCTTCAGATGGTTGGCATATCTAATTCCAGAGGAAATGTCAGACAGAAACTGGGTAGATGTGTGGAGAATGCATGGGACTGAGCGTGGGTACACATTCTACTCGCCAGTCCACAATATGTCATTGTGCATGGACTATTGAGAGGTGTCTGACTACCTGGTTGGGCAAATTAAAGTGTAATATACTCTGACGCGCCTTCTCTGTTCATTCGCCTATCAGGCTCACTGTTAGACTGGGCAGGGAGGTTTCCAACGTGTTGCAGTGGAGACTTAAACCATTGGCGCTACTCGATGCAGCCTTTGACACTAACATCCTTGACCATATACATATTTTCTTTAACACAAACCTAGGTAAGGTTGAGAGTATGTGCACACTAAGGCAGTCATTTAAAGTATACATAAGATGAGTCGTGATGAGTTCGGAGTTTAGGGTGCTTTGGGTTATCCGCAGACAATTAGTGGAAGCAGAAGTGAGGCTACAAGACCTAGAACATCAGTTGTAGAGCGACATGATGCAGGTAAGTGATATAAAAAAAAGAGTTGGACTCCAGGAGTTAGCAGAATGGTAAACAAAATATTTTGCAGTGCCCTCTATGGCCAGAAGATATGGAGAGGCAGTTGGGCATGGGAGGCTGGGATGCTTAGAAATTGCGAATGAAGCCCCAATGGTGGTCAGAAATGACGAGGGGAAGTTATGTGCAGAGCACGAGGAAGGCTTAAAGGCATTTCTGCAATTGTATAAGTCCTTGTATTCAAGTCATCCTCGTAAAACGAAGGCACTGTATTTAGCCTATAGAGCTGCTCTCGTAACATCCATAATAACAGTAATAACAGATGGCACAATGTAGAAACTGGAGGAGCCATTCACGCTAGAAGAAATATTTAAAGCTATCGATATGTTGCCCAGTAATAAGGCACCGGAATGGATGGTATTGGTGCCGAATTTTATTACAAATACAAGAACATTTTGAGCCCTTACCTGCTGAATTTGTGATGAAGAATCGTTGGGTGGTGGGACCTTGCTGCTATCGCAGAGGGAAGCTGTGACAATGTTATTGCTGAAGCCTGGGAAGCCGGCAGAGGAAAGGGATCGTACCGGCCACTTTAACTGTTGAATGTGGACATGGAAGTGTTCGCAACGGGTTCGGGCCACTCGACTACTGCCGGTGATGCCCCAAATTGTACACCCAGACCAATCTGGCTTAATTCTGGACGTTCCACAGCACTAAATCACAGAACCCTGTTATACCATATCCAAAGTGGGCTCCACGATGCAAGCAGTGGCTGTGAAGCTAGATGCAGAAAAGGCGTATGAGTGTCATGGAGATTCCTATTCGATGTGCTTGAACATTATGGATTTCACCAATACATGCTATCATATAACTTTTGTATAGTCAACCAATAGCCAGGGTTACGGTTGGGGGTGGGGAGGCGTCACAGGCATTTAACTTAGGAAGGAGGACTAGGCAGGGAAGCCCTTATCAGCCCTGCTACTTACATTAATTATTGATCGGTTGGCCAACCGACTTTGGTATAAACACAGGCAGAGGGGGCTGTGCATGAAAGAGACCCCAGACATCAAGATGTCTTCATCTACCTTAGGAACCTGGCAATTAATCTACCCCCAATAATCAAGGGTGTCATTGAGTTTGGGGAATTCTCAGGGCTGGCAATCAATTGAACCAAGTCAGAGGTCTTCCCCCTCATGGATAACACTGCCTGCCCAAATATGGTGTCTGACCTAAAATGATCACCTCTTGAAATACAGTGTTTGGGGGTCAGAGCATGCAGAAATGCATGTCATACTGCAATAATATAAGAGCATATCTGGAAAGCCTATAACTTAAACTAAGCAGGTGGTCGAGGATAGCTATATATTCAATGGGGAGTAGTGCTGCTTAAAATGGTGGTGCTGCCGAAGCTGTTGTACTACTTCCGAAATGTCCTCACTGTTTTGCATAAGTCAAGCTTCAAGACTTTGAACTCAATAGTGACCCGCTTCCTTTGGGACCCGGGTGGGGTGAGAATGAGTGTGACTGCTTTGGTTAAACCACATTCATTGGAATGTCTACAAGTACCTGACTTCGGGTTATACTACTTGGTAGCCCAGATCAGCTTTGCTACATACTGGTGTGAGCGTGAAACCTACTATCCGCATGTTAAGAAAGAGAGGAGAGTGGTGCAGACTACGCAACACGAGGCGGGCCTGTTCAGCGTAGGATGCACGGGCCGGTGTCTGTTTGACCCACTTGCAACAATGTTACGGGTGTGATGGAGGATTCTAAGATGTATTGGAGTAGATCAACCTTATTGACGTGGTGCGCGAATCTGGGTTGTGCCAAATGTAAAGCCGTCATTAGATAGGGCACTGAGTAAGAGCTGGCTGCAGCAAGGATTTGCGCAAATGGAAGATCTATTCAAGGATGGAGAATTTCTAATGGCTCAGGACTTCCAGGAAGACATGGGTCATAGCCCCATAGTTCTGCTTCAATTTATGCGGATCCGAGCAGAATTTGGTGTGAAATGGCTAGGATTTCCAAAAGAACTTCCCCTTGCATAAGTGCGGCCCAGCTGTGTAATAAGCTTGTTACTGTATTCTATAACTTACTGCAGACTGAGACTATGGACGCTGTAGCTATGACACGTCAAGGGTGGTCAGAGAGCATGGGAATAGACATCACATGTGAGATGTGGGGTTACTAGCCTTTCCATAATTTTTTTTTAATTGAATAGATTTTCCATCACATTTTTTTACAACACATTTTTTTCATCTAATGTGCGTTAATACCACTTTCCATCGAAAACCTGTATAACACATTTTTTTTGGGGGGGGGGGAAATTGGGAGGTCCCCTTAAACCTCTGTTTTTCGCCCTTTAAAACACCCATTCCCAAATGAAAATAATAATTTTTCTTTAATTGGGGGGTCCCCCCCCCAAACTCCCCGTTGTCCAAATTTAACAATTTAACCCTTTAAACCTTTAGCCCACCCAAATACACATACATACATTTTCGATGGAAAAATATTAATTGAAAGATTTTTTCGATGGAAACACTTTTCAATGAACATTTTTCGATGGAAAATCCTTCGATGGACAATCTTTCAATGAAAAGCCTGACAGAGAGCATGCTCCCTGACTAGAGAGGTAGCATTTAACTCCAAGTGCAGACTAATAGGGTTCAAGATTTTGCATAAATTGCTTTACACACCTGCAATATTGAATAGGTTCAGTGGTGGGAGTGAGTCAAGATGACCGGGGTATAATCCACAAAGGCGGACCATATGCACATGTTTTTGTCCTGTTCACAGCTAACGCTGTATTGGTCAGGGTGTGTGCAGAATTATCCTGCATGATTGACTACAGTGAAGCGGGGAGCCTGAGGGGTATGTTTCTCCATATTGGGTTCCTATTGGCTAATAGAGCAACACATTTGCAATGGAAGCAAAAGACGCTCGCAGCACTTGAGAACGGGTGCTGATGCAGGCCAATGAAAACAAAGACGTCTACGCCGCGCTCCAGCCAATTATGAACTAGCCAAAGGAATTTTGGTTGTACTATTGTGCATATGTTCCGCAGCACAACAATGGGAGTGCTGTGAACAATGGGGCTTGGCATTAGGAAGGGAGTTAATTATATGTAACAATTCTTTACCTACCATGTACACAGATGCAGCAAAAACACACACATCTCTTATGTGAAATGGTCGATTTATATATTATCTTGTGTACACAAACATGTCAATGTTGTATGGTATCCCAAGAAATGAAATAATGCTAAATTAAAAAAAAGAAAATATCCAGGTGGTCGCTGCAAGAGAACCCACACACTGAACGGATGATACTAAAGTCGGGCAGGGTTGATTTACAAATTGAGAAATGGAAATTAACCGTAAGCAAAATAATTCTCTGTACTGACACCGGAATAAAGTAAAAGGGTTTTAGTAAGCAATAGTCAAACATAAGACTAGAGCATGGAAATGGTTTCAGGATGGCCGTAATATAAACGTGCTTGGGAAACACAGTCCTGAAAAGCAGGATTATAAATGAAGGATGGCAAATAAAAAGACACACAGAAAGTTCCAGACAGCAAGGTCTGGTGCTCAGTGACGTCTAGAGCTCAATTATTATCGGGGACCGCAAGGCCTGTCTCCACCTCGCTCTGGATTTTAGGCCCTGCTCCCTTTGCAAAGTGTCACAAAAGACTTCAAATCTTTAGAGCTTCCCTTCTCTCCATTACTTATTCCCCTCCTCCAGGGCCAAGCGGCTCTCCACTTCTGTTGCACATCCGCTCTCCTAGGGATAACAGCCACTCCCTCGTTCTTTCTGTAGCATATTGCTCTTTTAGGCTTATAGAGCACCCCTCGCTCTCACTGGAGCACAGCCCTAATCTGGAGTTCAAGGGGCTCTTCTCTTCTGTTACACACCCCCTCTCCTGGGGATCAAAGACACTCTCTCTCATACTACTTCCCTTTTCACCCCCTTCTCTTGGGCCAGGGGTCTCTTCCTTCTGTTCAAAAGGGGCTCTCCTCACCCTAAATGGAGCAACCCCTCTTCCGGTATTCCAGTGTCTCACCTCTTTCTCACAGGAACATACCCTTCTTGTGGTGTTCAAGGGGCTCTCTCCCACTCACTGGAGCAGAACCCTCATCTTGGGCTCCTGGGGCTTGTCTCCCCCTCACTGGAGCACACCTCTCTTCTGGTGGTCCAGGAGGTCTTCTTCCCTTACGGAGTCCACCCCCACTTCTGGGCTCAAGTGGTTTCCCTTCTCTGATGGTCTCCAACTTTCTCAGAAAACTCCCCTTCTCATCTCCCAGCTCAGACACTGTGGGCCTCATCCTGAGTTTGGCGGTATCCCAGCACTAATTGCTCTGTGATACCTCCCAAAACAATTAAGGTTGCCACAACTGGGTGCGGTGCAATTTGCACCGGATCCTGAGTTGCGGAGCGGGGGTGGTAAGTCCCCGTTAACTTTGGGTCCATTGGCGCCAATAGGGTTGGGGGCGCTGTTACCACCGGCGTTAATAGCGCCAGTGGTAATGGTGCCAAAATTGGCCTTGAAGCTGACGCATTCACATCCAGCTCAGAACTGGAGGTGAATTTCCTGGAACATGGGATTGGGCGGAGCAGTAAATGAGGCGGTAATAGTATTACCGCCGCATTTTCCCACTCTGCCCAACTCGTAATGGGCCCCTGTGTCTGTGGATCTTAGCCTCGGTTTTAGAGCCCTCACCATCCTCCTTTAGAATGAGCCAAACTTTCAAATCTATTGCCGAGTTGGCTTCCTATGCCAAGCCGGGGGAGGAAAGGCTTTAAAAGGGATTCCGCCATTTGGGATTTTTACAGTTTGTTTCCCATGCAGGATCTGGTGTTTGCCTGCTTCTCTCCACATGCCTTGCCTCCTGGCTGTCTGCATTAAACATAACTAACGTTCTGAAGTCCTCCATTTTGGGTCTCTGACTTTGACAACAAAAGATGTTTGTGTACAGTGACAGAGTCACAGTGCCAACATCGCATCAAGCCCCCGGTCTGCCTTATAGTATGACTGCCAGGACCAGCCATAAACTATTTCCAAAACCCCTGAGAAAGCAACTAGTTAGGAACTACCAGGACCCAAAGAAACAGGGTATTTGGGACTACATCGCTCAAGATGCATCAGGTTCTGAATACCAAAACCCAGAGAGGCTTCCCGAATGTCTTTCAGGGATTCAGGAAACAATATGCTATGAGAAAGACTAGCATATCCAGAGAGACCCCGTTGTCAACAGGTGCGGCTCCTCAAAGGGAAAACCTAATTTATCCATACACCTCCCTCTCAGTAGCAGCGCTTGTGAAGGTGAATGGTTTTCTCCCCCCTCAGAGCTGCAGCATTTAGAGACAGAAATGCTTCCTTCCCTCTCCCCAAAGGAAAAACAATTTGCACAGGTGGGAACCTATTAGAGGTTTTCCTGTCCATTTTGATGGCCTTTCAACACCAGGAACAAACGTGGGTACAGCACAGAACCATGTTCACACTCTAACATTAGGGATTTTGGCTATGGAGAAACTGATGAGCTTATATGCAAGACACATCCGTTTTACCACAGCCTTTAAGCAATATAATCAAGGGTTGAATTTCCCAAACCTGGTGGGGGTTTCCCAATTTTCTAATCAGAAATGTGTAAACATTTGCCCTGCATACACGTGAATGGGTGAGCATAGTAAGGGGGCCCAACTAACCAAGGGTGGTTCAAGGGGTTAGGGGGTTCCAAAGAAATGTTTTCAAAAAATGTATTCAAAACGTGCATTTTACAGCAAATCTTCTGAGAAATAATTGGTTACAAATAACATACCATTTACAATCGTTTCATTCAGTACAGCATGACATCCAGTAGCTGTTAAGTCACCAACAATGCATAGGAGCATTTACCAATGCATTTTCAAGGTTCTTATGTTCACAATATATTCAAGTATTTTGCCAGTGTAAAAAAGGTTCATGTTGGCTTTCCCCAAACATTTCCATGATGGCTGCGCCATTATCTGCCTGTATTCCCGCATAAGAACATACTCATTTTTGCTTTGCCCATAATACCACTAAAAATGCAATGCCAGTATAATACAATATTTTAATGCCAACTTCCAGTATCCCCAGGTAGGAGCACTCACCATGTTTGGCTTTGCACATAATGCAGGTAAAAATGTCATGCCACTGTAAGAAAACATGTCCATTCTGGCTGAGCCAATGTAGGCTGGTAACCCCACTTAAGAAGACCCATCAGGTCGGTTTTGCCCATAATGCAAGGAAAAATGATATGCCAGAGTAAGAAAACATGTTCACACTGGTTGCACCAATGTAGGCCAGCATCCCCACTTAAGAACACTAATTGAGTTAGTTTTGCCCATTAAGCCAGTAAGAATGGTATGCCACTGTTAGAAAATATGTCCATACTCTTTTGAAACCTAGAGATCATCCATCAGGCCCCTCCATCCCTAATCAGGGGCTCTCCTGCCCGGTTGGATGCCCACACATACCTTCATAAACATTGACATTGCACTCAATGGGCCTCATTACAAGTTTGGCGGTAGCCTTGCCGGTAAAACCGGCAAGCTGCGCCAAACTTGCAATTTTTTCCAGCACCCGCTAATGGTCAATTACCAGGTCATTACAGCCCCGCCGGACTCGGTAATTGCCCATTCGCGGACACTGGAAAAAAATGCTCCCCATTCCCATTGAGGCCCAGAGGCCTCAATGGGAATGGGGAGATTGGATGCACCGGCTCCATTCAGAATGGTGCCAGTGCATCTGACATGCTCTGCTCGCGGGTGCCGGTACTCGCGAGCAGAACTCGTAGTTTGCTGGTCCGGTAACAACGGTACCGGCAAGCTTACCGGTACCGTTGTTACCAGACCGGCAAACTTATAATGAGGCCCAATGTCTTCTTCATATTCACACCCTTACGCTAAAAAGTTCAACCTGCACTCATTCTCCCATTCATGTGTGCAACTAAATACTACAACATTCACAATTAATTTTCCCATTGACACACGTAGCCATACACTACAACATTCACACAACACAGATTCTCTGATCAGACATTCTCCCACACATACTTGCACCCATACGTTAAACATTCACATTGTGCCCTTGTTCGTCTATTGGCACACACACCTGTACACTACAGCATTCACACTGCACACATTCTCCCATTCACATGGGCAGCCATATGCTACAACATTCAAAAGGCACTCTCATTTTCTCTGACACGCGCACCCATATGCCACAGCATTCTCACTGCACTCTCATTCAAATGCCCACTTACACAAAGCCCCTCTCATGAAGGCATGCATTCATACATACATATAGACACATGTTTGTATCTTTAGTTTCCTTACCTGCATCTTTCTTTAGGTTTCTTACCTGCGCATGGTTCTGCGGCTCCTGTGAACCACAGCACAGAAAGCAGGAAGCAGGGGGAAGTCTCAATCAAACACCTCTCCCTCCCTTCCTGGTTCCAGACATGCACAGTGATGCTAGAGTGTCAGCAGCTTATACACCAGATCCTTCTAATGACAGCAGAGCCGTGTGTGCACCACCTACACACCAATGGGCCATGAAAGGGCGGGGGAGCAAAACACTCTTGGTCTTAGGTGGCTCATTGGGTATCTGCCACTGGGTTGCTATATACTAAAAAAAAGAACCAGCCCAGGAGTGCATCATCAGCTCCTTGCTGCAGCTGGGAGAGTGCCCAGTGTTTTCACTAGGCTGGCAATTCATAATACCTATTATGGCACTTTCCTAATAGGTGGCAGAACGGTGCCCTGTTCCTTTGCTATTTATCTAGTTAGTGTTTTGCAGTGAGTCACTTGCAAATAGGATGCCTTAGAGCGTTGAAGGGTATAGGTCAGGGAAAGCTTAATAGTTAGGGGTAGAGTATGGGTTGCAGTTAGAGTTATGTTAAGGGTCAGCGATAGGTCTAGGGGTTTTGTGGACACCTGGTGATTGCCTCATTATATTAGATATTTGGATCATTGTTAGGGGGACATCCTTGCACCTTAGTGTGTATACAAATAAAGTGTTTGTGTGCCTTATGAATGGCTACATTTTCACCCTTTACACTGCTTGCGTAGAATGACTACATTTTGACAAGCTACTTTTTGCGGACTAATTTTTTCACATAACTACATGTCCTGGTTACATGGAAACCTCCTTTCCATTCCTGTACTCTGCATGGTTTTTCAATTGTATTTCATCATCTGCCATGGCCACCCCCTACTGCCTCATAAACAGCTGCAAGATCTTGCACCCTCACATTCTAACCCCTTTGAGTACATTTTCAGTGAATTCACATCGTTTAAGCATCTCTCGATAGTGTATATTGTAAGGGTGCAGAAGAAGGCCAGGAGAATGCCTCCCTTCTCCTGGCATTCAGCCTGAAATAGTCAGGGGTAATGGCTCCCTTCCCCAGGCCACAAAGTTCTAAATAATACTTTCTGGTGGGCCAGGAGAATGTCTTCTCCCGCCGTTTGGTCCCAGTCTCAAAAACAGTCCAGCGGGAATGGCTCCCTTCCCCAGGTTTGTTGACCTTCATCCTGGTCAGAGTTTCCAGGACAATGACTCCCTTCGCCTGGTAATTACAAAACAATATCTTACAACCAAAGGAATGACTCCCTTCCCCATGTCCGCTTCTTCTTTGGTTTGGCCCACTTGGTTCACTTCTCTGCCAAGTACTGCCAAAAGGAAGATGACTCATATCACTCTTATTTTGGGTCCCAGGCCCTGGTTCCTCTTCTTCTTCTTTGGTTTGGCCAATTGGTTCACTTTCCTGCCAGCCAAGTACTGCCACATGGAAGATGATTCATATCACTCTCTTGGTTTGGCTCCCAGACCCTAGTTTCTCTTTTTTGGTTTGGCCCACTCGGTTCACTTCCCTGACAATTACTGACATGAGGAAAATGACTTGTGTCACTCTCTTGGTTTGGGTCCACGACCCTGGTTCCTCTTCTTCTTATTTGGTTTGGCCCACTTTATTCACTTCCCTGCCAAGTACTGCCATGAGCAAGATGACTCATAACAGTTTGGGCCCCAAACCCTTGTTCTCTCCTCTTCTCTTTATGTCTCATTTGCTGCCTCGCTTGTCAAGTACTGATATGGGGAAGATAGTCCTGTTTGTTATATCTGTACATGATTTTTGCCTGCTGTTTCTTCCAGACCCTACTGGTGCCTGCGCCTCTCCTGTTACCTTGCCTGTTGCCGGGATGCGCGGCCGGTTCTTCCTGGGGACCTTTTTCTAAACCGCATGCTGCAAAGGCATCTCCGTGTCCTGGCCTCTTCATCTCGCGGTTCTCCTGCCCGGTACTGGGACCGATGGTATGGATGCTGTTTTTTTCCACCCGCCTCACCATCTGCCAGCCTCCCATTACCATTTGGATGCCGTTGGGAAAAGTAGTGCCATTGTCCTCTTGACTCCGGGAGCTGGTTGGCTGTATCTCCCCTATAGGCAATCCTTCTTTGGTTCTTATGGCGTAGGAGGACCCACGCCTCCACTGAGGTCTATACAGCTGTAGTTCCTTTTGATGTCGCTCTTCATTGTTCCGGTGTCCAACCTCGTCCCATTACTTGGATGATTAATGTTCCTGATGTTCTTCTTTGTCTCAGTACATTCCAGAGTCATTAGGTAGTCTGCCTTATAGCAGTACATAGGTCTGCTATCTACAAAGAGATTACAAGAAGAGGGAGAGGTTAGAGTATGTGGGGGTGTGGTGCTCTCATAAGGGCTGTACCCTAGATAGTTGTGCTTCACCCTAAGGGGGAGACTCTCCCCATGATATCCTTCCACAGTACATCACCTCCAGGGGGACTATTGGGTAGCAGCCTCACCTCTCTGGCCTCATGGGAAGGTCTCCTGCTTGAGAAGAAGTGACGGCATCCAGTGATTCGTCACATTATTCTCACGCAGTTCACTATCAAATGCAGGTAGCTTCTTTGGTGGAGGGTAGGGGTGGCCTCGAGTGTGGATCAGACAGCAAAAGGGGAATCGGGCTGTAGTCACAGTGTGCCACTGGGCACAGTTGTTCAGTGCCCAAAATGGAGGTGAACAACATTTAGGAGATACATGGTGTAGATATAAGGTCATGGCTTTCAGTCTACCTATGTGGAAGGGACAATGGGATCCACGAGTAAGAGTAGGGAAATACAACCAGTTTGGATGTGGTAAGTCTTGAATAAAAATGCGTTGTCTGGAGATTGCAAAGTTCATGGGCTAGCTGTGAGGACAGATCACTTGCATATGCACCGTGTACATGTAAAATGTCAGAACATCTCAGTAAACGTGCATTGAAAGTAGGACAACTGACAATGTAATTTGTTCGATTGTGCTGCTTTCTGATCACTAGGATTTGTTCTGCTGGAAATCATGTTACAAAAATGAATCCAAAATCATTCTGAACAGCAAAAACCCTGAGTGTCACTATGGTCCTCTATTAACATGACTGTTATATCACACATCTGCTCAGTTTCCCTCAGTATTCCTTCCTTCCTCTATGTTAAGTGAACTTCGCCATCACAATACTGCTCAACCTGCGTGGCTCTTTATCGCTTTGCACATCTCAGGCTATAGCCACCCAACTGGCCGGCACATTTGGCCATGATAGGACTTTGTACGAGTAAAAGGGCCCCACTTTTCTCTATAGATGGATTCACAGAGTGACACCCTCCCGTTGCTCCAGCCACTTTTGCATATCTGAAAAAGTGTGGGGTGGGTTAGGTTAATAGTTGGGGGGGGGGGGAGCTATGATAGCTTTGCTATTGTGTTGATGCATGCAGACCAGACGTGCCTTGAGCCATGCAGCTTTCATGGTGCTCCGTGTAAGGAGCATAGAGGCGGCTATGTCCCAAAAGGAGACCACGTTTACATGTTTGGATGGTTACTCGTGTGTGTACGTTGGTTGTAGAGGTGTGGTGTTCAGGTCACGTCATTGCATAGTGTGAAAAACAATAGAACATCGTGGAAGTAATAACGCTTTATTGGAAATTGCCAGAATTGTGTTTGGTGGTTGTCAGGCCGCAGCTCATCGGGTGAGCATATATTGTGAGCTGCAGTCCATGTTGCTGTGTACGGCAGAATGCTGAAGGTCTCTGGTTGCTGGGAAGTGCCTTTGCCTGTTGGGCATTGAAAAGCCCAACGTTCCTGTCGGTGAGGTAAGCTGTAATTGTGCAGATCACCTTTGGCAGTGTTCCAGAGTTTGACTGTGATGTTGGAGAAAGACGATCCCCCGTTTTTCTCTCTGGCATAGCCCGTGGTCTTGAGCAGTACATCGTCACTGGAGCTCAGTGTTCCTTTTGCTTGGTATTGCATGATCTCTCCTTGACTGAAATCGCTCGGCTTCATGGTCACGAAGGGCTCTGTCGGTGATGCAGAGGGCTTTGAAGTGAATTCCTTCTTTGGCCGGTTGCCAGTAGCGAGTTCTTATGGTTGGTGTTGTGTGTTCTCCCTCCTGCCAAGTCTGCGACGCATCCATGTGTTTGGGATGCTTAATAAGGTAATCAGGCATGCCAAGATATGTGCAGTTGGAATTATTGGTCATTGATTAAAATAACAGTGCTATGACAGCAAGGGACCTGTTTGGGAAGGTGAGGAATTGCGTTCATTCACCTGTTTAAGCATAGATGGAAGAAGCATTTCTGAAATAAAGTGTTGATTTGTGTCCCCAGCGTGAACCCTTTTTTCATAAGAATCACTCGGTTCTTAAAGGGGAAGTTCTCTCCGAAATGTTATCTGTCCAATGGATAGGGCATGAATCTTTTAGCATATTTCGATCGATCCGAAAAAAAATCCGCTTTATGCACGTTTGACGTTTTTGGGCAGGCACTCATTACCAGGGGCAGAGTTATGCATAGATTAAATATTGAAACATATACTTTGCTCACTGTTCTATCTACATTGTGTAACATGGTACTTCATCTGTATACTGAGATCCATACAGTAAATAATACAATATATACTGTAATGTAAAGATTGAAAAGCATAAATGCATTGCACGTTGAACTGTACCTATATAATACTGGAATGCACATGGAACATGTTCAGATAACATGTAAACTGAAGTGCACACTCGATGTGAAATGGTGTGGTGCATACAAAGACAACCATAAAACAGCTAGCGTAGGTGGCATGCATCTGCGGCGGACCTCCATTCCAAATTAGCAGCGCTGCAAATAAGGGACATGTGAAAAACAATAATGTCTACTCAGATCGCTGAATATGGCTGTGTGCAAATAGCGAATAACCATTCTCCAAAGTCTCCCAGAGCACACTCTGAGTGAGGCAAAGCACACGAAGGAACAGCAGTTTTGAGTCGGCAGATGAACGAGGGGAGAAAGACAGCAAACCAACAACGGATTGTAAGAAGGGAAATACCCTTGACCTTTTCGGCAAGACGTTTTTACTTTCAAAGAACCTTCAAGGCAGAAAGCGTAAGGCCAGGAAACCAGGCTAAATAAGCCTGCATTGTGTGTCGAAGATACTGAGGGCCCTCCGCCGTAACTGACCAAGGCGCGGAGAAGCGGCAGCAGCCGCTGTGATATCGTCCTTGGCTCCAAGAACAAAGAAACGCAAGAGAGATGAACACAGCCGGTGAGTTGGGGAGACTGATGCACGTCCGGTCTGTGTTGAAGTCAAGGTTGCAAGCAACAACATTATATTACGAGCGCTGGAACAAACATTGTTAAATGCGTGTGATGAAAGATGCGGGTAAATCTAAACTGCTGATGAATGTTTGAACTTGAAAAGGCAAGATACAATACCGTTGACAGAGTGGTCTGGCACAGTAAATGTGCTTCATCGAAGCTCTCTGTAAGGCATCCTGCTAAGAGAAATGAAAGTAAAAGACTGAGGAAAACACTTGTGTGAAGTGAATCAAAGTGGTCCTGCAACGGTTTAAGCAAATCCCATTGCACAATCGAAAGTCTTTGATTTTCGTAAAAATAAGACCTGAGCCCGAACGAGGAAGGTCCATGTTCCCAGCCCGAACGAGGGAGGTGAAATGTAAATGTTGATATATCAAGAGGATCCAAACCCGAACAAGGGAGATCCAGGATCTGAGTCCGAACAAGGGAGATCCATGGTCCAATCTGAACAAGGGAGACCAAGTGTGAACATTGTGATAAAAGGGGGTCTCAGCCTGAAGAGGGAGACCCATGATGAACATTGAAAGCAAGAACTTGTGCATGTAAAAATACTAATAGGAATGGAACTTAGAGACGTTGTTTGTTACGATAGACCCTCTGCAGTAAGAGACTGTTATTGGAAAAGAGGCTTAGGCAGAAGGCCCTGATGTCTGTGCTTTGAACTGTATCCTCATGGCTGAGAGGCCAGAGTGTGTGTGAAGCTCGAACATGCCACCTTGCCCCGTGCTAAAAACGTGGGGAAACGAAGCCAACTGCTCAACCGTTCTGACATATTATTTCTTGAATACTTTTAGTTTTTGCATACACCATTGTCCCACTCCCTTTTGTATTTAGAAGTAAGGATTGGCAATAGGTTTATTAGTATAGGCCCTTTTATTTGATTGAGACCTGACTGGGACTGTGTTAGTATTATTTGATGGTCATATCTTGCTACCATCCTTAGATTTAGGTTTAGATAGACATTCAACCAACCCATTTGAAGTTCAATAAACACCCTTGAACTCCGATCACTTGTGTCTGTCATCACTGTTTGATACCATGCCTTTGTTACACTGCCCACACATATATTCCCACTATTGCATTACATTATCTTCACAGAAATAATGACAATAGAAAACGCACTTATAGAGTCCACTGTATACACTATCCTGGTGATAACAGAGATGTGGATTATCAGCAAGGCATCATGCTGTACCTGCATCATTTTACATTGTACTTCTTTAAAGGAATTGCACACCAGCCTCCCACCTATCACTACCTCAACTGCCATACCACAAAAACCTCACCAGCATGCAACTCTCAGTGTTTGCCACCACCACAGTACATTTCCTGGCACAGTTTTCAGATGGCTTAGCCTTTGGTCTAAGCCATCTGAAAACTGTGCCAGGAAATTGACTGATGGTTTTGGTGTTAGCGACCATTGTAGTGATATCCGTATCCAGTTATAATTTCTAAAAAAAAAAATTCTAAACACAAAAGTTTTGAAAAAATAAAATCGAATACATTTTTTTCATGTTAAAGGGTTTAGTTTAGTTTCGTATAGTAAAAAATGCATCCGACATTTTTTTTTCAATGCTTTGTTGTCGAAACGTTTCTATTTCCAAACTTTGACTGTCGAAAAAGTCACTATAAATGCAATGCATGCAATGGCAGATGGCAATTAATACCATGTGCTTTGGTACTATAAAGTCCAGGCATTGTGAAAAACAGACTTCCTGAAAAATGATAGAGTGGTTGCCATTGTAATGACCATATGACAAAAACTGGGTGGCCATGTCAGTCATTCTTTCAAAGCCCAGAAGACACTGAAAATATTGCAAACTGTGAGTGGCCTGCCCCAGCAAGTGGTTTCCACCCTATGGAATTGGATCGTATATAAGCTTCTATGCTTCTGAGAACAGCCCAAAGATATCAGCAAGCACGCAATGGCATACATGGGTGAAGCAGGGTCACACATGTCTTTGACTTCTAGGCAATGGCGTCTAGTAAAATGGATCATCCAGCTTTCTAGAGCATTTTTAATATGATGCACAAGCTGTCCGCAATGATAACACAACCATCAGTGAAGGGGCTCTCATGTACCTAAAGTCCAGATTGTACCCATGGGGTAGAGAATTAGGGAAGAAGAGGATTTTGAGACTCTGGGTCTGGCCAGTAGCAGTGCTCAGAAACAAATTCCAGGATCAACACCGGCATAGCTGTTTCTACGAAATTGACCGATGCCACAAATTTAAACCCATGCTACAGATATCAATTGACTGCTTGGTTTCCTCTTTCAGAGGGTGAAATGGCAAAGTGCAAGACACAAAATGGCAAAGTACAAGATGTGCAGCCCATGAGTGGGAGAGGGCTCACTTGAAACTTCCAAGGAAAGTAATCAGAGAAATGCCCTCACCACACTCCCAAGACAGTGAAAATCACTAGCATAATTATAATTGTTCTTTAATAATTTGCTTAATACCAACGAGTGGTTTGTAAGCATGGGATTGGGATATGAACCTGTGTTGCGCTGCGTTGTCTTGCTTCCAATACAAACATGTTGCCCCTGAGCTATCCTTCCTCAAAGAACAAACTTGTCCTCTTCTACATTAGCTTCCCAAGCTCAGCCAAAAGTGCAGGCCCTATTTGGAAAGGAATGGCCAAATCTGGACTAAAGACAAAGACGACTCAACAATTGTTCATATCAAGAAGGAAGACAGGGTACAGCTTGAGCAGTATACAGAGCTAATGAGCTGCTGCCGGTACATGACAAGGCTGCTTTATTGTCAGATCAAAATGGAGGAGTTGCCCACACTAAGCACACTAGAAATAAAACAGTGACTGTGCCCTTCTTCCAGCACCAACTCTGAATGCAGTTTTAATACAGGGGGTGATCATTGGAGACAGAATGACAGTCAGAGAAAAATAAAGGAATTCTAACGATGCTGAACCAGCACATTCTCCTCAACACACATACTGCTCCAGGTGGCGAGGATTGAAAGGTAGCACAACTGGTTGATTTCGGACATATTGCTGCTACTGGTGCTGACTTAGATGATGACGATGCAGAGTACAGCACCATCATCCACTAGTGCAGCTTGTGTCTGCTACAGCACTCTGCACTGGATAGACTGGGCTACGGAAACCACAGCAGGAATTTCGAACACCTATAGTAATTGAACCAAGATTTGTGAGTTTTTATTTCCTTTCCTAAATATGATAGGTATATATAGCGCATTTACTTTTTAGGAAATTATTTATTGGCCCACAGAAACACTTCAGGAATTACCCTGACTGTAGATGTCACAGCACAGCAACACATGAAGACTGTGTGAGGTCCAGGGCACTCACATTCCTCTTAGAACACCTATGCTCCACATGGATTGTTTGCCTATTTTAGAATGTTCACTGCACTTTAGCCCAAGGTCAGTGACATTGTGTGGTGATGGAAATGTGATGTTACTCACCTCACAAATAATATAAACTACCAGCTTTTAAGAGCTGTATAGGAGACCAACATCCACAGCTACTACTGCCCTGTAGCCCACCCACCTATACAGCAAGACACTGCTGTAATAGTTCCAGTGAGCTGAACATCATAACTTGGTAAACGTCTCAAGCACATTTGTAATACAAAAGAAAAAACATTTTTACCTTACTGCATCTTAAAAATAAAAGGAAAATAAAAAATGAGTGTCCTGCTGTCCAGTCGAAATAAATAACTATAAAAACTATGTATGAAAAAGAGAAATTGGAACATGGGAAGCAGAACTATAAAAGGCCGCCCTTGCAGAAGGCCCTGTCTAGCTGTTCCTCAAAACATCCAATCATGGCCTCTGTATGGTCGAACTGGTTTTGCTTTTCCAAAACCTCCTATTTATTTTCCACTGCAGTCCCTGTGTGAAGCTTTGAAGTGTGTGGAGGCAGTAGGCCTCCAGAACTGGTGGCATTGGCAGTTGGGCTTCTTTTTCTCCTTATTGGGGGTCGCTACAAGCTGGTGTCTCTTCTTTGGGTGCAATTTCCACACCTGTGCAAAGTTCCTTTCCTGCAATGACTTCCCCGCACCGATGGATGTTCCGGGCTGTGTCTCCTTCTGGTTTCCATCTGAGAATAGGTAACAGGCACATAGTATTTAGGATAATATAAAATGTAGTAAAGAATAAAGTGGGATGTTATAGCATAGTATAGTATAGTATAGTGTGATATGTGCATGAGCTGCAGGTAGGCAGTTATCTACATATGTACTTTAGTTGGGGTATATCAAGTGAATAGTGGGATTGTGTTTCAAACGTGATTTCCTACTTCACTCACGATTGTTAAATGAATACTATTTTTCAATATATTTTATATCTGTTGTGCTGAGGTGGAAAAAGAGACATCCTTTTGGTGTACAAGACTATCATTAACGTTAATAAAGCGAATGTAGTCTTTTCAGAATTTTTATGATTGCTTGTGGTCATTTCCAGTGTCTCCTAACTGTTGTTTTTAGTACAGTACATAGTACAGGTTGGATTTAGGCTAGTTTTGAGTTTAACGTTTATAGTGAGTTTAGAGTTTCCAGTTAGTTTAGAGGTTAGAGTGTAGAGTTTATTTTTAAGCTTAAGTTCAAATGCAATTGAAAACATTAAACTAAAATTAACTTGTTCTCAATGAACACCACCTTCTGCTACTGTTGTAGGCCTGGGTTTCATAACCTCTCGCACCCATGCTCGATTGCATGTCCGTCTCGCGGCACAACACATCATTCCACCGATGACAAACCTCTCTGGGGAGTGTTTTGTGCCAGTTCCGGCCTCCACACTAGTGACCACCTTCTGCCACATGGCCTTTCTTACATGGAGAGCATATGCCCTCACCCATTCGAGGCATCTAACCTTCCACGTAGCGTATGAGGCATGTCACCTTCATCTCACTAACCTTTGTGCCCACAGCAGGGGTTATTTCCCAAACACAAAAAACTCCCAAGGACAGTCACCAAGTGAGAGCAAAAATATCCATGCTGATTTGAGAGTTCTGTGTGTTGAGTGCATATATGGACTTTTGCTTTCACCTATGTCATGTGTACTGTGCATCAATAAACATCACATATGTAGCAATATGGCTTTTGTTTTCCGCTACACGTGCTTTAGATAGTAATAAAGTTCACAAATGTGGTTATGTGTCTTTTTATGTTAAGCTGATTGTACTTTAGCAAGTAACAAACTTCACAAATTGTGTTATGCTTCTCGGTTCTTCAGCACAACTCTATTTTTGTCAGCAACTTCACGCATATACTTCTATGCAATGATTTTCAGCCACAAAAGGAGATGTCATCTGCTAGCTGAATGGTATGCAAATAAATCCTGCAACAGGGTTAGGCCAACAAAAGCAAACTTTACAACTTTGTGTAGCTGCCAACCCGGGAACTTTGCAAAATCACAGTGGCTGAAATAAAACGTTGTACACTTCTAACTATAACCTCTGAGGGATTCATCTGTGATTGCCCGGCCACCTGTCAGAAGTATCAGAGCTTAGAGTGGACTCTGTGCAGGGTGAATGAGGCGGGCACATAGGGGAAAAGAAATCAGGTTTGTGGGATGTCCCACAGAATGCCATGTTTGCATGGCCACCCACTGAGTGACGTGTGCAGTGAGGGGGAGGTGGGAGTTCACTATTCTGATAATATATTGTATTATATTGCCTTGGAGTACAGCCACCCCACAGCTCTGTATTCCTACGCAGGGGGCTGCATATGTTTCATGACCCTCCCCGCTTAGATTATAAAACATGTGTTGCATTTATAGAGCTTTGTGCCATAACAAGGCGACTTCACAGCACAGTGGGTAAGGGGAAGGGAGAGGTTTCAACCCAATACTATATGCCCCATTTTCCCCAAATGACTGCAGTGGAAGCCCCCTAATAAATATAAACAGCCAGTCCTAATACAGGGATAAGTGGTTGCCTTAAAGACACTTGCATGTAAAGCTGGCCTTCAGTACGCCGGCTTACTGCTGAGAGTACAACCCTGAAGTCGCTGCCCGAGTTGACATTGGACTCTGCCAGTAAACCCATGGGGATTCCATAGGCATTATGGAGACTGGGCCCCGCTTAGTCAGTTACTAAAGTCCACTGATGATATTCTGCATATGTACCACCCCTTTTGGGGGTATCAAAGAAATATTTGGAAAAACAGCTCAGTATACTGGGCAACATGTACATTGTACAGCACTGTACTGGACCAGCAGAATTCTGGGAGGGTGAGAGAGGAAGAAGGGAGGAAATGTATGGGATGAGGTAGAGGGACCTGGAGGTAATGCTTGGCTTAGTTACCTGTAATCTTCATTACACCTAGTCACACTCTTCCTTCTCCCAGTACTTACCTATGAGGCAAGGTGCCTTATACATAAGTACTGGGATGAGGAAGACGGATGTGGAGGAAATTCTGGGCCAAGGAGATGATTTTGGGGATTTGGGTAGGGCTGGGAGGGAGAGGGGACATGTGGGGGGTGAGGTGGGACGGGGGTTGTAGGCTAAATAGTAATGGTTGTTGTGGTAAATTGGTGCACACCGAAATGGATTCTTTCACAAAATCACATAATTGTATTTAGGAACATTTTAAGGTGCAGGGCAAGAACTAAGATCCGTGCACAGAACCAATACTACAAACAGAGAAAGGAAGAAGATTCAAAATTCGAATCCTCCCGTCCTCTTCACACTATACAATACTGTCTAAGACAGTTAGGGATTCAATTCAAATGTGTGTGGTACAGGTTGTAATCAATAGGTCTAACAAAATACACTCAGACAAGTCTCATAGAGAAACCATATATGTTTAGCAATTTAACAATAACAAATATTTTTTAGCAAAGCTATCCATTCGTCCAATATATCCGGCGTTTCGAGGATGATCCCTTTTCTTCTTGAGCCTAGTTGGACTGTGGAAAAATATCCCATAAAAAGATACTGTAAGTATATTATACGTTTCATTCCTCAACCTATAACACTAGATCCAGTATTGTCTTCAATTACATCTTATTTATTTACATTTTTAAAGCGCTCACACAGCCCGCGGGCATCGAGGCACTGTTACAGGAATAGGGTTTTTTTTTTGTATTTGTTGCGTAATAGTTTTTTGTTGTTGTGTTAGTTGCGTATTTATAATGGGCTTAAACACCCAGAGGTTTCTAAGCGCGGACCCGGGGAACAAACCTGTGTTGCTTCGGGTCGTCTTGCTTCCAAGGCGCGCACATTGCCGCAGAGCTATCCTCCCGGGACATCTGTTGATATCTTCCCAATTTCTGAACTGTGAGTTGCACTTTAGTACAGTAAAGCTCATATTTTAAACCAAATGTCTTCACATTTTCTAATTGGTGAGTTGCATTATATTTAAGTGACAACAAGCCATCATGTCATGTATACATTGCCATTCTCATCTGCCATCTGAATTTTGTGCTACGCCACCAGCAAGATCCTATAAGTAATTTTTCATAGCACACCCAAACCCATTTCCAATGCATTCAAAATGGGGTATGTGGCGTAAAAAAGTCTTACTCAAATCTTTTCACTTCTTTCACTGCATCTGGGGATTTTAAAAGTGTTTGGCAGGTGCAGTGGGAGACATGAGTGGAAATCTGTTTCCTCCTTTTTCTTCCCGCCCTGCCTACAAATCCTCTTCATTGAACAT